>NC_056747.1:763944742-764212242 GCF_019279795.1 Protopterus annectens | reverse complement strand
AACTCTTAAATCATCCAGGCTGAAGTATCTCTGTGCTTCATATGGCATTTCACAAAGACAAGGTTTTATCGTGGACCAAACTTTTCTATGACACATGTAGCAACATAATCTAACTTTAATCAGTCCATTCAGTTATATGTTTTCAGTATTCTTATCCAAAGGTACAACTTCTCCACACTTGCTGTACGCCTGGGCAAAACAAAGAACCATACACTATATGATTATCAGTGTCATTTGCTAGAGACAGGGAAGACAATACTCTTCCAGGTGGCTTTCTTTTTTGTTGTTGCTGTGATGAGTATTGAAAACCCAAGCACAGTATTAACTGAGTAGTCTCTATCTCCCTTTTCTTCTTTGTAATGCTTATTTAGATATTTTGTATGCAGCTGCCATGTGGTTGTTCATCAATACCTTTGAAAATATTACAAGGTGGCCATGATATCCTGGTCCTGGTTTTCCTGTGGGGCTATGGCTATCACAGGTGTGTTTCCGTTAGGACAGTGTGTTCCCTATCTGCAGCCATTTGAAGTTGTATACAAAAGTTAAGAGTTTTCACTGGATTAGTGAGAAGTAGCTTGGCTGCAGAAAATTCCCATCCCTTTTCATCTGATCTTATCCATCTTGACTTTTTATTTATTTTTGCTTGGTCAAGAATGGGATGTTTCTAGAAAGGCAGTGCATTATGGGTCTGAGTCGACTGTAGCCAGGGAAAGTTCTGGGTGCCAGGTCATCCTAAAATTGGCAGGGTTAGTCCAGTCTGTTCCTGGGGTTAGAGCTGCTTTTCATAGCTCACCATTATGAACAGCACTGATAACATTTTTTAAGTTTTTGGGGACCTCAGTGATACCAGAACATAACGCATTAAATAAAATCAAGTTCTGTAAGAGTAAATTCTGCAGTGACCACATTTTCTCATAAGTACTGAAAATGTCAGGAGTGTGCATAGTAATTTATGCATTGTATTTAGCTATTGACAGCATTGTAACTGCTGGTAATGTGGATCAGTATAGCAGTAGAATTCTTAATATATGTAATTCTAAGACCATTCTTATCCACTAGGCCTATACCAGTCTGTATAATCCAAATAGCAGTTGACCAGTTGCTTATATTAATGTTAATGTCAAAATCTTTGCATTAATTGTAGCTGATAGACTTAAAAAGGTTATATTATTGTTGGTCTCCCCACTTTAGTCTGGCTTTCTTCATCAAAGTCAAAAGCTTAACATCTTTAAGAATCACCCATGTCATGGTCACTGAGCACAACATACAGAAAACCTATTTGGAAAGGTATACATGTTCGCCTTAGTACAGTAGCTCTTCCCTGGTGTGCTTTGCTGAGCTGACATTCATTACATTGATTGGACATGAGATGGGCATTGGAAAGCATGGTACCCAGTAGTGTACTATGTGCGCATGTGTACAGTTCATAGTTTGAACTTCTTTTTACACCATCATTCAAGATCACAACTCATATATATGAATTGCAGTCTTCAGTAGTGGTGTACTAAACTTAATACATAGAATGGTTGCCCACATCTGCACACTGTGTTTATAAATTTCAGGTGCATCTTTCTTTTCTCTGCTGTTAGATGTGGCGGAGGTCTTTGAAGGAATAAATTTTTATTTTTTTTTTCTCTTTTCTAATTTGTATAACAGAAAGAATATTCTAAAATGTTAGGGAAAATGTAGGCATTTCAGAATACCATTAAGCATAGATTTGAAATATTTTTATGTGCAGATTGACAAGAGGAGTTCATCAAAAGAAAATGATGAGGAAACATTTTATTAACCCTTTTAGTACATTTTGCTCAGGCCCCAATGACAACTTTTTTTCATTTTCCAGACAAGGACATTACAGAAATGATTGCAGTTATCCAAACCTTTTTTTTTTCTTTTTCAAATGACACTCAAAACCTTAATAAAGTAATACTGTTTACCTTATAGAGTGATTTAAATACATTAAAATACTTAGTTTGTGGGAAAGTCCATCTGGGAACTGAACTGCCCATTTACAATGGAGGCCCGGAGGGGGGGGGGGGTCCAAAACGAGGCTAAAAATAGATTTTTGACAATTCAGAAGAAAAACAGTCAACAGACATTATTTGCAAAGTTTTTCAAAGCAAAAGGTCAACAAACATTTACAGAGCATATCAGGTAAAGTAAAATCAATAATACTAAATTAATATACTTGTGTAGTATCCTTAGCAAATGGAGTTAAGATTGCATACTTCAAAGTGTAGGTGTGATACAGTTCCATAGTTTTTGTTGCTAGTTGATATTTATGGCAAATTTGAATTGTTGCATGTTATTTAAAAGCCTGATGTGGTCTCAAAAGTTTGTTCCATGCTTTGGAAATGGCAACAGAGAATAGCAAGTCACTGTGATAATTATTTGATTTATTAACAGAAGTTAGTTTAAGCAGTAAGTGTGTTCGGGTTCTGTTTGGTGCATGCCACTGGATGAGATTTGACAGCGAGGGTGTCTTAAGCAGATGGTGAAGTGTTTGTGTGCATTGAATAGCTGGGAGAGGGTACTGTGATGAGGAAGTTCAAGCTAGTTAAGGGTACTGAGCATCGTGCAGCGGTGGGAGCAGCTTTGGAAGCTGCAGGTAAATTTGCTAATTTTGTTGTAGGTGCTTTCTAATTTGTGTTTGGAAAAGTTGAGGTTTGTGAATAATATTGAGGCATGTAGGCGGTATAGGAAGAAGGGCGGTAGTAACTGTTTTTATTATGATCACTTAACTGGTGATTTACTTTGTAAAGAGAGCTTAGTTTACAATGTCTTTTTGATTGTAGTGTCAATGTGCCTTATTGAAAAATAATTTTAACTGTAGTCAGTCTAGCATTATTAAACCTGGGAACTAGATGGAAATAACCAAAATTCTTATTATTATCTAAGGTAGCCATAATTAAAATTAATGTTTTTCCAATTATTTTTTTATCAACTCATCTTGTCAATCTATCCATAAAAATATTTCAGATATTTTGAAATTAGTGTATTTTTCCCTAATTTATTAGAATCCACTCTTAATGTACAATCTACCTGTAAATCACAGGGAGGTTTAAAAATACCTAAATTGTATTAATACTTTCTAATATATAGGGCATTCAAACATTTTCAGAATCTGTTGTATAAAAATCAGAGTCAATAATTATTAACCTTGAGACAAATGTGTAATCATCATGTTTTTTATTGCCTTCTCGCATTACTTCCTTTCTTTACCTTTCCTGCCACTCTCCCTATTTAAGTGTCATATGTCTGTAATTTGTTACTAGACTTAAAATTCTTGAATTTTCGGAGTTGGTATATTTAAGTAGGGGGGGGGGCAAAGCCCCCCCCCCCCCACTTTATGTAATGTTTTAAAGTTTTTATTTTGATTTATTTATTTATTTTTGTTGTGGAACAGTGATTTTTTTCCCTGGGAAAAAAATCGCTGTTCCAAGTGTTCGGGATTGTAAGGTTTCGCTTACATGGGGTCGATAAATCAGCGTTCACTTTTTTAAGAGTTCGCTGATTTAATATAGACCCCTATTGTCAATATCTAAAAACAACAAAATGCCCCCAATGCTGTGGTGAACTGTCTCAAAAATAGGAAAACAAGCAAAAATTAACGATCTGAGGAAGACACTTGTCGAAAGTGCATATCATGTGGATTTTAAGGGACTTTTTATTTTGTTTCTTGTTTTTATTTTGGTATCAGTTCATTAAAGGAAGTTTGATTTTGGATTTTAACAGCTCGTGGATTTGTTATATCTGGAGCCACTATCTTTGGTGAACATACTGTCTTTGTTTTTGCTTATTGTCGATATCTGTAGCATTATACTTCCATGTGACAGGTCCGAAAAAGTCCAGAGTGAACAGTGAAGTGTTTGTGGTTTATAAATTGTACGGCTTTGTGTTGCTCTTAAGTGTAGATAAGTAGTTTAGTGTTAGTTTCTTTATTATTTCCTGATTACCCTGTTTTGATTAGCATAATGCATTTAATGGGCCATTTGTTCTAACAGGGTTCATGCTGTTTTATTGTAAGTACTTTTACTGAATCCTGTTATATCGGAGCGAAAACATCATGTTACAGTTTTAGCAGTTATCTGTCTTTAGTGGTACTGGAGACATTGAATTCAGTGTGTCTGTTGTGCCAGTTTATGGATCAGTTTGGATTGGATGTTATGGAATTGGAATGTTAATGTTTTTTGGCTTGTCTGAACTGAGGTTGTAGTTGAATTTTATTGTTTCGTCAAGTACAATACTACAGATGGAAGTGGGACCAATTTTCAGTGTTAAGACGTGTTTACATTTTCTGAACAGTTACACAACCATGGAGTTAATATGGTGAGGTATAGGGGTACAGGGTCACTTGGTCCCTGCAAAAATTTTTTTTTTTGTATTTTTGTCATATTTTGATAATGGTGTTTTTTTCTTCACTAACCTGCATTATTTTAAAGTGTTAGTTTCAATACTAGTGGATTCAGTGAGTTGCCCTTTTTTCAATTTGATACAAATCCATTGTGATGCAGTGAAATTTAAGAATTTGCAATTCATTTGATTGACACAAATCTATTGTGATGCAGTGAAGTTTAAGAATTTGCAGTTCATGTTGCTTTCATTATTAATATCTTTCTAATTTAAGCAGGTATTATATACATGGAAAGTTTATAGATTCATAGCCAAGTACTAGGCTAGCTGCCTTTGAATCCATTTTAAGCCTAGCCAGTTTCCCTTGGTGAAAATCAAATCCTGTACCTCTTGTCTGTGAGGTAAACACCTTAACCATATTATTAAGCCAACCACTAACCCTAAAAGTATCTTGTAGCTGGATTTGAACCTCTAATGTGCTGTATTATTTATCAACAGTCACTGCCCTTACACTTTATGGCACAGAGATAACTGTGGTATTATTGTACAGACTTTGTAAAAACTGTCTGCATTTGGATAAATGCTTAGTGGATTTTATTGTGTATTGACCACAGAACAGTTTATTTACAACTGCGGTAGTGCAGCGGTTAGCATTGTCGTCTCACAGCAAGAGGTTCTTCGGTTCAATTCTTGGCTGGAGCACCTTCTGTGTGGAGTCTGCATGTCCTCCCCGTGGTTGAGTGACATTTAAAGACATGCAGGTAGGTGCGTGTGTGAATGGGTGTGCCTTTGTTGAAGGTTGTGTGACGGGCTGGCACCTCGACACCGTAGAAATCTACTGTCATTCATAAGCAGACCGGTGTTCCGCTGTGGTGACCCCTAACCGGGAAAAGCCAAAAGATATTTACTTTTTAGTAAGCAAGTATTTCAATAAATGAAATTCATTTGCTCAAATTTATGAAGTTAATTGTACACTACGGTCATATTATTTCTCTTTAGAAACCAGAAATTCAGCCGGGGAAAGGTCCTTTGGTATTGTTCTCACGCTCTGTCATCATATGTGATATCTTCTTGGAAATCTGGAATTCATCAGGAGAGTGGCTCTTTGACACCCCACCCTGTTTTTGTTAAAAGAGCCATAGGTAGCAACATTCTTGTCTCCCTACCCATACATTGAATTTTTTTTCTTTTTCTTCGCTCCCTTTCTGTTGACGATCGGGCATGTGTTGCAGACATACTTAGTCATTCTCCTTTTTGGGACAAGGGCATGAGTTTAATATGGCTATCATCAGGGTGGCCATTATAAGATCTTTTTCTTTAGGCCTGCCATATACTATGCATGTTTGCAAGGTTCCAATGTTTGGGGTTGCAGGGCTTGTTCCCTATGTCTACACATATTAGCTTCATAGTCCCACTGTCAATGAAGACAGAGGTTACATGCACAGGGTGGCCCAGGACACACTCCCATAATACTGCTCTCAGTGGAGGCAAGCAGGCCACCGCCTCATGATTTCTGTCCCTAATCTACCCTTATCTCATGATTCCTGTCCCTCCTGGGTGGGTGTTTTAGTAATTAGACTGCTAACCAAATGTGAGACATGTGGTTTGCACTCGGGACTTCATTCCTGTATGCCACAGGGCAGACACAAGCTCACATTTTTGACTGTTATGAACATATTTTGATTTTGTCTTCATTAGCCTTATTTTTGCTGCAGACAGCTCGTTTTTATACACCAGAGCATATGTAGAGACAGTTCCTGACTATCCTAATTTCTTTCCCTTACCATACTTACTGAATTCTCTCTGGTTCATATGAATGCAGTCCTGTGTGCATCTGTCTCTCTCTTTCTGTGTAGCATGGTGGTGATTGGTTCTCCACCCTCAACCTACAGTTCCTATTCTGCTAGCTTTGTTTTATTAGTGGTGCTTTCCCTTAAGAGCCCACTGTATAGGATCAGGATACCCTTTAAATGAGAGAGAGAGAAGTCTTTTGGCTTTTCCCGGTTAGGAGGTCACCAAAGCGGAATTCCGGTCCGCTCATGATTGGCAGTGGATTTTTACGGTGCCGAGTTGCCACCCCAATGCCCAACCTTCAAAGAAGACACACCCATTCATGCACGCACCTACCTGCATGTCTTTAGCATCACTGAACCGCAGGAAGGACATGCAGATTCCACACACAAGGTGCTCCAGCCAAGAATTGAATTAAGAAGGAGACTATTTTTAGCTTCATCAATTAAGTTGGGACTGTGTGTTACAGTATAAAGTAGAAGCTTTTAAATCTAGAATCATAGCAGCCTGAATTGTAGATCCACAGTTGCTATGGACATATCAAGTGATACTTCAGAATCATTTGACCTTTAATGAGTTCCTGAGTGGCTTGCAGAAACAGATTGCTCCATGATATACCCAACATCGGTTTACAACTTATAACATATATGGTATGGGTGTAACAGAAACAGAGGGTACACTTTTCAGTTAGTTACCCTGGCATGGTTTCTGGTTTGTGACACAGGAGTTTATTTTTCCTTTTGTACCCATGCCCTTTGCTGTAACTGTGCGTATTATCTTTGATATTGTTGTGATAACCTGCCAGTTTTAAATAGCAAGTGATTTTTTTGAAGTTCCAAGGCTTGTTGTAGGCTCAGTGAATGATGTGTTCTATTTGAAGTCACTGCTTAATAAATATGAATTTCAAGATTATGTCCCAACCCGGGATAACTTGTATGTTTAGCATGGCAGCGTCTCATATCATGATGCAGGATTTAAAACTACTGACAGGAGTCTTTAAAGCAGACTGTTTTGCAGAAATGGAGGAGAATCCTGCTCAGTGCCTTTAAGTGGTGCTAGATATGTCGACTGACTGAATTGTCTGATTGATTTGACAAAATAGCTGTTGTACTGGCTTTGTGTGTTTGTGTGTATCTGAGGCTAGGTTTTAAAGAACTAAATACGGCACTTACGTGTAGTCTACTGGTTGCACCAAAGAGTCTCGGGCCTTACAGAAACAGGTGCCAGAGCCATGGGCTCAAGCTTAATGCCAAGAAATGTATAGTTATCCCCTTTGGAAAAAAACATGTACCCATGAATTACCACATAGGTGGCAGGACACTAAACATCGAAAGTGTGATGAGAGACTTAGGGACACAGGTGGACAGTGGTCTCACTTTTGATAACCACATCGCCACAACAGTCAGGAAATCCTTCTATGTGGCACACCTCATCACTAAGGGCTTTTCATCCAGAAAAAAGGAGTTAATTGTCCCACTGTACTCATCCCTCATTAGACCCATTATAGAGTATAATGCCCCGTTTGGTGTGTACCTCACAAGACATCTGCAACAACTGGAAAGGCCTCAGAAGTACCTCACTAAAAGAATCACAGGCCTAAAGCAGACGCCATATGCTGGCCGTCTAAAAAAACTCCAGCTGTACTCTGTGGCATATCGTCTACTCAGAGGAGATCTCTGCTTAACATACAAGGCCATGTCAAACCCTGAGCTGTTGGACATGCTCCACTTAAAGAAATCCCAATCCCTCAGAGCCACACGCTCCAGGGATCTAAACCTTGTCAGCACAATGAGCAAAATATGCTGGCGGGATAGGTTCCTGACTCAGAGACTCCCCATACTCTGGAATAGACTGCCCATACATGTCAAGCAGAGCGCCTCATTGGCCCTCTTCAAAAGGAACCTTGATGTTTGAATGGGAGATGGGAAATTCACCCCGGGGATGATGTCAATCACCCTGCTAGACAGGGGTCCAGAGAAGTAAATATTGTGGGTAGAAATATCCAGGGAATTGTTATGGCTAGGCTTGCATAGGCCCTAGGGCCGATAGCCTAGTACCAACCTATGAAGAGTATAGCAGCATACTCTGTTCTTATTCTGTACTGCACCATACATTTGGCACAGTCTTATTTCCTCATGGCAAATTACTATGGTTTGCTCATTCTTACTATGCAGTCAGATACAAGGAGTTTGTAACATGGGATTTGTTATAAGTGGGATTTAAAACTCCTGATCATAGCTCTTAGAGTGTGTGATTCTCAGGCTTAATTTTTCTCCTTCTAGATTTACTCTTTTCCTGATAAACATAGACCTGTTTAAGGGTACATGCATCATTAATAACCAAGCCAAGTCCATATTAAGCTTTCTTACTAACTGTAAAGAGTTTAGTATTTGAAGACCTCATATTCTGAAAAAACTCTTGACTCTGCGTTAACGTATGATTTATCTTCAGTGGCTGAGCGACTTTGTCCCGACCACTCAGTATGATGGACATCACGGCTTGAGCTAGTTGTATTGGCTTCTTGGTGCCAAGCCCTTTATGGTTGCACAAAGGACGTTTGAAAACAGAGGCCAGTGTTTTAGGTACCAGGGAAAGCAAGTCAGTATAATTTTAACAAATGCTTACCTCAGTGTGATGGTGTCCTGTGCTTGACTACATTTTGTGTATGAACAAAAATGTGTTGCCCTGTAGCTGAAACTAAACTGTTACCAGATTTTTCTGAGGAGAGTGAGTGCAAATAACTGCTTGAATAAGCTTAGGGTCATGCAAGGTGTATCATTTTAAAGCCACAGTTTATTACATTAATATATTTACAGTCTTCCAACAGTTTGTACATTTTTTGCATGTTAGAACTTGCGTGGCAGATCTTTTGACAAGCTATTTTTTATGATTGGTTAACTGATTTTGAGATCTGTGCAGTGAAAGTTATTTCTGGGGATGTTTTTATGTTTATGTACAATTAGTGGACACGTTGTTTGGTTGAGGTTGGATCAGATGTTTTAAGTCTAAAAGGTAGATGGTTAATATATTTGCCACTTAACTACTTTGTTAAATAGTAGTTTAAGATTAGTTAAATTAAAGTGTTATTTCTGAACTCATTTGTACTGGTAACCAAAGAGTCTGGTTGTATGAAAATTGTTCTGATATGGATAACGTTTTTTATTATGAAAAATAATTTCACCTGACATTACATTTACTTTTTTTATTGGTGCCAGGACATGCCCAAATGGGTGTCTGTGTTCAGAAGTGTGTAGTTAGAATGAAGCCACTATTACTGAAATTGTTTTGAGTAGAGCATCCCAACTGAAAGCTGTTCATGTTGAAGTGTGTTTGTATCCACGGGCATAGCTGTTACTTATGCTGCAAATGAACTGTGCTGTTGCAGTACCACAAAATATTTGTCGTTGCTGCTTTATTCATGGCCGTGCTAATCTGTATATTATAGTGTGTGTGTGCATGTGTGTGCGTGCGTGTGTGAATCAGAACATGGTGCCGGTTGAATTGTTTGTATTCACCACTTCTGGGATGACCCTGTGTTGCTTTTTGTTTGGTTTTCCATTTCTGTAGTGCTATCTGTTTTAAATTTCTGTATGCTTTGATTTATGTATATTTTGATTCAGGAGGCTTCCATTTTTGTTTTTAAAGGGGTTGATGCGTTGGACTTGTTTTTTGGGACTTTTATCTAATATGCTAAGCTTGATTTGAAAAAGACTTCACGTGTAGAGCTTAGTACTGAATGAAGTTAAATCAGAATTAATTTGCGAGTCTGAGGTTACGACTTAAAGTGATAATTTCTCTGAAAAACCTTAAATTTATGGCGAGCTTGTCATTCCAGAAGTTTTTTAACTATGGCGTTGATCTTAGACTTATCTGTTTGGGTGGATAAAAGGAACCACTGGCATAAAAATCCAAACACTACTCTCAGCATTTGCTAAACTTTGCAAAACATGGGCAGTTTTAACAAAAGGGTAATTGAAGAAAAAGAGTAAACTGCAGTGTTAAAAACTCAGAAACCGCATTGCACTGGGTGACATTAAAATACCATAACTGATGGAAATACTAAAAACGAAACTCAGATCTTCTTGTGTGGAATATTAAGTGATGCTATATTCATAACCTTTGTATAAACCTTTCTGCTACTGAAGAAATGGTTGTCATATTGTGGTGACATAGAGTAAAATTTCATCCCTATTACAAGTCCATAGGACTTTCCCATATGGAAATAAGCAAAGGCACAAAATACCCTTCAGATAGTAACTCTTTGAGTTTGGTGGTAAAAGATGTCATTTGAAATTAACACAGAAACCAGGACCACCTGATATTTTTTATCAAATGTCATCACTGGAAAATGTGGTGGCATTGGAGACTTTTGAAAGACATAGAGGTCTGACATGTAGTAATTTCTTTCAGAAAAGGGGTGTGCAGAGAGACATGGTGACTTTATTACTGACCTGTTAGAGGCTGCTATGTATGCTACTTTTTTGGTCGTGGTAAGGAGACACATTTTGATAAGCTGAAGTATGGTGTTCTGCTAGCATTGTGGTGATCTATAGTTGGAGTGGGGGATCATGAACAGCACACGCAATTTCATCAGCAGCTCAGAACATAATGTTCCTTAACTGAACCTATGACTGTGGCATGCTGAAATACTGGCATCACTTTAGCCAATCTTTTTAGTAATTTCATGTATAAATTAAGTTATGGTGATGTCTAAATAAGTACCTTGGACACTGAAATTAGTAAGGACTCTATAGACCAGATTTAAAACTGTTAAAAGAACTCACTTGACTTTGGAAATCCTGGTGTTTTGCTTTATATAAAATTTTAAAGGTCTGATTTTGGAGTTTTTTAGTAGTGGGTAATTACTAGGATTTCTTCTGGTATGTGTAGCTTAGCACAGGTTTGAATTTTCTGTAGTCCTCCTATCAGGGACACACACCTCCTGCCAGCATTAATTGTGATCTCAAGTGTCATACTAAGAGTGCAGTCATCTTCTGTGCCACTCACATTTGAGGTGCAGATGCAGTTTTGCTCTTGATAATAATTTTCATAATGAAAAATGCTCCTGTGTTGGATGTTTAAAATACTAAAACCTTTAGTTTGTTTGTGTGGTTGACAGATCACAGGCTAGAACCAACACTGGCTCTCTCTGCTACCCAAGAGTTGAGCACAACATATAGCCTTGCCATGATTGCCAGTATTTAAACTTGTCTGCCTGGAGAAGAGGAAAAGCTTGAAGTTGATGCTAGCTTTGAGCTTGCTCGGTATGGTGGTTGTGCTCAAGACAGTGGCTCTGGGCCATGCCTAGTACAAGTATCAGCACAAGGTTCCTTCACATGACCATGGGGCTGTTCTGGAAAGGCTTTGAAAGGTAAGAGAGTTGGAGACCAGTAGTCATAACCTTCTCCTGAGTTTGTCTAAAAGGTGGACTTGCATGTTTCTCCTTAGCTCTTGTAGATGGCAGATCTGTGGCTAAGGACCTGTTGGACTGACGTTGTAATCACTGCATCATTTACAGCAGTATATAAGGGATTGACTTCTAATGTCAGAATTAGAAAAAGTTGAGCTATAGTGTCAGCCACACATTAGGGTAGTGGCTGGGTTGAGTTACAGTGGCAGTACTGTTTACAGCATATGGACAGGCAGCTCAGTTCTTCACTCCAGTTCTTTTTCTACTTCTATGTTTAAGGCTGACTCAGTTAGGAGAATATGCCAACTTCATGGGACCCTGACTACATCCCAGTGACCTAGGTTCACCTGACAGTCTCATGAGCTAGAGAAACTGGCCAAGGAGGAATTGGAGTAAGCAGCTTGATGCTGAGGTGCCCATCCTAGGGAGAGGATGGTAGCCATGTTCTTTGGCACTAGTGTCACCTGTTGATGCTGGCACGAGTGGACTGCCAAGTACAGTAATTTGACCTGCCAGGCACTGTGTATGCACTGTAGTTGGGCCAAGTGTGTGTGACCTTGTCTTGACAGTGTGTTGGCTGTACATCAGAATAGCAGCAGGAATTAGAGGTATGTAGATGATAGCTGGCCATCTCCTAACACTTTTGGCCAAAGAAAAATCTGTTTATAAGTAAGATGACTAGTCTTGTACTGTAATGGACAGTTAAATTGGGAAATTGCAGTGGAACCCTGTTACCTGATAGAACATTTCCTTTTTTTCTTTTGAGAAGCAGGTTTCTGGCTTTATATTTTTGCTATAGGCTGTATAGTAGAATTGACTAGCATTCATTGGTGAAGACTAAGTGCTAGGATGAAGTTAAGAATGGTTTTATGTTAAGATGTTTACTACTACTATGAAGTAATGATATATTAGGTATTTTTCCACTTTCTAAACTGGTTTATTGTGAATGAGACAGTAATTTAAGTCATGTACACCTTTAGTTTTGGAACATTTCAATATCTAGAATAGAGCAAAAATAACTTTTAAGTTACTTGTCTTATTCCATTTTCAGAATAATATAATACATGGTAAATGACCTGCTTATCTTACTGATTTCAAATTGGCTACTTGTTCCTTAACCTGAATGGTTTTTACTTGTTATTTTCATACTACAAAATAACATTCCCTTTATAAAGTTTCATTAATGCCATTTTAAATGTAATACTGGGAGACCTGGGTAGGGTTGCAAGTTCAGCGGCTTAACTGTTTGACACAGAGAATATCAGCAAACCTGAAATATATTACAACTGTATGGCTCTGTTTTTCAAGATATTTCATTTAATATTTGGAATATTCCTATGAAAAGTTTAACTGTTGTTGAGATTAATGACAAAACTGACTGCAGAGAAAAATGGTTGATCTTACTAGATATTTCTTCATGTGTGTATGGGAGAGAGAGACTGCATACTTGATATTTACTGTTGTGTTTACTTTCTGCTTTCTAGCAGTTCTTACAAGGATTGTGTGCTTATAGTAAATGTTTTTATTATGTTATTTTTATTATTTGTTACAAATCTAAATAAATATGTAGTGCATGGAGCACAGTGATTATGCTCCAATATCTGGAAAAAGACAAATCAATTAAGTGTTACTTTAATGCGAGACCTTACCTTAACAAATGTTAAACATCCCCGCTTTACCTGTTAGGGTTGGGTCTCTCTCTAGGCAGTCAAATTTGCCAGTTCTTACCAGCAAAGACAGTGTCAGAATAAAAAAACAGATTCTGCCTACTGACCAGTCCAGTAACTTGTCGCTGACTTCCTGTTAGAAATTTAGAAAGTAGCTAGAATAACAGGTTGTGTGCTCACCTGCATTTTCTGAAAGATGCAAAGTCTGAAACTGAAATGCATCATAATTTGTGATTTCATTCCTCAGAAATATGTCCGAAAAAACATGGATTTTGTGAGGAACAGACCAAACGTATGAGGTGAAAGTCTGGATGGGTGACAGTAGTGGCAAAGAGAGTGTAAACATAATAAATTGTGCCACACTGTCTTTCTGACAGCACTGACCAAGTGCTTTACAGCTTTGAAAGCTGGTAAAAGTGTTTTTTTTTTTTCAGTCTGTAACTAGCAGTACATGGAGCATAAAAAGTTCCATGTAGTACAAATAATTATGATTTATTCTCCGAGTATTACCTTTAATTGTGTTCTTGATAATAGATATCAAGATTCACCTCTCAGGCTTCGCTCTAGAGGTGACTTTCTTGGTATCCATGTCTCAAACTCATAATTAGGTTACGATGTGCGACCTGATCATAATCTTTTACGTTATAAAAAAAAAATTAAGAAAAATGGTTTTGAAAATACTGCCTTTACTTTTTCCTTTCTTTCTCACCAACTTCTGTGTGTGTGTGTGTGTGTGTGTGTGTGTGTGTGTGTGTGTGTGTATATATATATATATATATATATATATATATATAGATACACACACACACACACACATACCTAAACTTGTATGCATTTATTAGTCTTAGTTTATCCACGGAAACATCAGCGTGCTTTACATTAACATGCTTAAATCAACACTCTACTATACATGTTTTGAGTCTAATTCTCGGGACATGCAAACAAGAGAAAAGTGTTTTTTGCAGGGGGGCTAGCCCTCCACCCCCTGTTAATTATATATACTAACACTGAGATTGCACAAACCTTGGGGAAAGAGCATATCCACCTACCCGAGGGACTGTCGATCTCTCACAGCTGTCAACCAACTGCATGTGTTGATGTTATCCCGGTCAACCATTTGGATTTTCACTGTACACTGGGACACGAATATATGTATGTATACACACACACACACACACACACACACACACACACACACACACACACACACACAAAGGTTCATAAATGTATCCTGGGCTAATGATCACTGGGGCATTTATAAGCCTAGCCATGCAATCCAAATGTATCACTCTTAAATGTTATTTTAAGTGGCACATGTTAGTACATGATTTAACAGCTGACTTTTGCCCATCAGAATTTTTGGTCATTGAGTAAAATGAAGAGCACCTTGTGAGTGCGTGTGTGTGCGTGTATGTGTATTTTGTATATAAAAATTCTTGATCATTAAGTAAGATGAAGTGTACCATCTAGATAGGTTATATATCGTAAGTAAAAAGAGGTATCCACATTTGTGGTTGAATTGAAATTGTAAACAAGCAAGCTAACAAGGAAATAAAGAAATTGATGAGGAAAACTGAACATAAGTTTATTTCCAAAAGATATTATTAGCCCAGTATCTGCAAGATATGTGACTGATAAAACACTTTTAAATAAATTAGTCTAATGGTGCCATCTAGTGGCAAATTTATAACAGAAGCCAAATTTTCAAGCACACTGCCTAGTATGTTAACTAAAAAAAAGACAGGACTATAACCCCCTGGTAGTTCACCCAAACACTGTTCAAGAGTTAAGCCATGTACAAAGTCTGTCTTAACCTTTTTCTTACACCCTATCTTCATTTTAGTCCCTGTTGTTGCTTTAGCAGAGTTTCTGCACAGATTACTTTGTATTGGGCCTTCAGGAGTTTGGAGAAAAAATAAATAACTGTCTGACCAGTACTACTAACATTGCTGAAACTACACAAAGTGTTGATAAATTCTTTTATTTTTGATCAGAATTCTTGGTGTCAGAAATTTTTATGCCCTGAATTAAACAGGAAATGCAGAGACTGGACCCGTTTCTACAGAAACCCTTTAGTGAGTAACCTTCAGAATTAGATTTCTGTACAGTCAGTGTAAACAAAACAAAAAAAAGCAAGGGTTTCAGTAATTTAGGATTGGGGGCAGAGTATACTTTCTGAACATTTACTGTTTCCAGGCCACTTCCAAAAGTTTCAGCAAGCCAGACGACAGGCCAGAGTTTGGCTGTTTTTTGTCATTAAACCTTGTTCAGTGTTAGAATTCTTACCTGTCATATGAGAGACCCAGGTTCTGTTCCCAGTCATTGCGCTAAGTCTAGTGTATCCAAGGCTGATATCAGTGTAGCACTGTTTAATTTCCTTAAGACACTGGATCCAACCCAGTTTGGTTTTGTCAAGGGCAGGTCATGTCTACTCAACCTAGTAGACTTTTTCTAGAATGTTACCGAAGCAGTGGACAAGGATAGAATGGTGGATATTACCGACCTTGACCTGGTCAAGACATTCTACACAATACCCCACTCATGCATTATAGACAAACTCATGAAATTAGGTATATAAACCCCTATGTTACCAGCTGGATAGCCCTCTGGCTCACATTAGGACTCAAGAAGTTAGGATAGGGGAAGTTAGGATAGGGGAGTCTACTTCTGCAAAGAGAGTGGTTACCAGAGGAGTCCCTCAGGGCTCAGTGTTAGGTCTACTTCTTTTTAGCATCTACTTCTATGAAGTCAAAGACCTTTGGCTGACCATGTTTGCAGATGATTGCAAACTATGTGCATTCATAGATTCCCAAAGACGCACATACCCTCTAAAAAGGCCTGACATAGTCTAATAACTTTTGTCAGAACTACGTCTAAAACTCAATGCCAAAAAGTGCATAATATTATCCTTTGGAAAGATGGCGACCCCTGAAAACTACCACATTCGGAAACTACCACATTCATAATATACTACTAAGAGTAAATCCAGTAGTCAGGAATTTGGGAATGCATGTCGAGAGTAACCTCATCTTTGAGCATTGTGTGTCTACAATACTAAGGAAGTCATTCTGTGTTGTGCATCTTGTAAGCAAGGATATGGCATCTAAGTCCAAAGAGGTCATTGTTCCACTGTTCTGCTTACCTTTAAGATATACTTAGATAAAATATGCAGACATTTATGAATATACATTTGACAATTTCAAGGTTTTTAGCCCTTATTCTGATTGTTTTATTTTTTATTCCAAAGATAGTAAACTGTAGGGTCTGCTTCTGGGTCTGATTTTTGTATGATTTCCAGGCAATGTCCTTGTCTGCCACATGCTTAGATATGCTGGCTGTAATCCAACTTGCAGTTTTACATTTGATGTATAGTGTATAGTGTGTGCTGATCAAGTCATATTTCTCTACTAGCCCCTGGAATTTTCTAAGGTAATTATGAGTATGTTCAGTAAAAGGGATGGTCTGAAATGGTTTCTATTCTGAATTAAAATCTCTTCTTTGTTTTTGGCAAAAGTTTGAGGTGGAAGTGTCAGTGAAGCAGGGATGTTCAACATACAGCTCTTTAATATGAATATCTTCTCAAGCTTCTGACAGAGTTAATGGAAGGTTCCTTTTAGCTTTATAAAGCTGGCCAGTCACAGGGGGTAGGACTCGTATAGTTTAGACAGCTTCAATAGTAATGTATTTGAACTAGTTTAAGAATGTTAGAGTTGTCAGATACTGAACTTGTAAAAATTCCAGCAGTTTTTAATTTGTTGTAGGTTCTTGTGTGGTTCCACATAACATGCTCTTGTCTATTGAACGGGGAAACATTAACAAGTTTCGGTAATACACCTAGATCTTCTTCACATGGATCACTGTTGAAGTAGCCTAAGCAATATGGGTTATGTCCTGGGCTAGGTTCAACAATTGACCAGCTTACAAGGCTTCAGGATAACCTTCCACGCATCCAAACCTTTAGTCATCTCAGGCTAGGCTGACTAAAAGACAGATCTGTCTGCAAAGCCCTTTAGAGCCTTCCTGCTGTCAAAGCTGTGCAGGCTTTCAAGGATCTGCTGTATTATTGGGCAAGGGAGTTCCCTTCGGGGGGAAAAAAATCCTTCCACTTTACTTTTTTATGACAGAATCTGTACTTTTTATGTAAAATAATTTCAAAGCTGTGAAAATGTGTTTTTATTGACTGTCACGTGACTTTTAATTACTTTTAGACAGGGCTGTTTACTTTTGTGGTAAAATGTTATTAAAACGTATGTTGAACTACTTTTTCTTATAACAAATTTTGTTTGATTTACTTGGGTAAGTGGTTAAGGTGCTTTTTACAGGAAAAATTTACTTTTTTTTAGTATGTTCCTGTTTTACCGATGACTCTGCTAGGTTTTACTAGGAAGAGGGCAACATTTTTGGCTTAACCCTGGAACAGCCTACTGGTTTCTTGGTTCTTCCCTTCTTCCAGCCACAGGAAGAAGAAAATTACTGTACAGCCTTTGCCACCACAGCAGAATGCTAAAGTGCCTCAGCCACAGATGGGTGACTGTTGTGGCAAAGACTCGTTCCTTGCACCATTTATTGTTTCCCTACAGCCACTGTGGACTGTGGGTTTTTCATGTCTTTTGCATCTGGTGGAGTGCCCGTGTTGGGCAAGGAAGGGTCACTCTTGTTAGTCCTGGGGCAAGGGGCAGAGTATGTCACACTGTTTAGCCAGAAAGCTATGTCCATCTAGCCAGAAAGTTATCTCCATCCCAAGGGAGATTTTCCTGGCAAAAGTGGTTCGCTTTCTTAAGAAATATATGTCAGAAAGAAACAAAAACTCAAGTGTTCTGTTTTCTCCTGTCTCAGATACTATGAAAAGGAGTTATTTATTGGGCTTATCTTGGGGTTTAGTTCAAGTTCTTGATCTTTCCTTATATGGCTGTTTCTGGTTAGTGGTAAAGGGATTCTGCATTTTCTGAAAAGATTCTCAAGAGACTGAACCTCAAAATGATTAAGGGGACAGATTTTGTTTAGTCTCCACAGAGCTCCAGTTCAGGTTCTGAGTGTGTCTTCAGCCAGTCCCTTTGAAGGATTCCCTTTTTCTGAAACTTTTTCCTGAATGAATCAGTTGTTTCAGCGAGACAGTAATGTTTCTCAGTCTCTCAGGATTTATAATGTCTCATATTACATGTGATACAAACATTGATAAGGACAAGTCAGACAATAAAATGTTCTATAATAAAGCTTTCATAACTAGTTCCAAAGAATATGAGCTCCACAAAGGCAGACACAGCCTGTCATATTACATGTGTTACAAAACAAGCTAATAAAGTCTGGTCATAGCCTCATAAAAGCAGGCATTTTCAATTATCAGAGTGTAGACCACTCTGTTAGATGGACCTGATGAAGTTCAAGTGAAAGTGTTTTCTTAAATATAGTTCTGTAGTGGTAGCTCATGGTGTGTCGTCAAGTTTTGTTTCTTAAAAATAAAAAACTTTTAACAAAGAATGAACTTCCACAAGCTGCTGAGTTGGGAAATCCTTAACGGTCTTTCAGGAATATTCAAATAAGGGAATAACGTCTAAGGTTTGGAATTGGCTCCTTGTTTTTCTATCTCCTAGGTTTTCCCCCAGTCATCTCCCCTGGACCCTCCCACCATTGTCTGTAACTGCCTTTAAATAACTGACCTGTTGAATGTAATGTATTAGAGCAAGAACACTCGTTTGTCTACCCGCTTAATTGAATAAGCTACCTGAAGCTTCAACAAGGTGTCTTTATTCCTCCTACAGGGTGGGTATCAGAGAGAAAGTCTCCTAGATCTTCTAGCTAAAGTGATTTTATTTGGACTAATCCTTTGTACTCAGTTTCTTGACATTTTTGATATAGAGGAGATGCCTGTGTTGATTAGATGAGCAGATAGGGCATTTTTAACTATTGTGGAGACATGATGGTTGAGAGATAAGGAATTATCAAACAAGAGTGCTTAAATCCCTTACAATGGTGACTGATGCAGGGGTGTGTCACCCATTTGGTATGGAAAATTTTGTTTACCAAAATGAATTGTACTACATTTTTTCACATGTAAATTGAGACTATTGTCCTTACACAGTCTGTTAACATAACCCATGTTGGAGTGGTTGTGAGGCAATGGACTATTGAATAACAACACCCAGTTATAGTAATCCACAAACACAGGTAACCATAGGCCAGGAATGTTGCCCTGAAGGTCTAAGAAACAGATGCCAGAGGAGACAACCCAGCACAGAGAACCGTGGTATACTACTGGTAACTTTTTTTGGCACCTACAACTCTGACCACATGTTCAGATTATCTCAAATTATTTATGGTATGAGCCCAGTTATTCTCATTAGGGGTAATATATAATTATCGACCATGGGATGGGCAAGG
Source organism: Protopterus annectens (assembly GCF_019279795.1). Lineage (NCBI taxonomy): Eukaryota > Metazoa > Chordata > Ceratodontiformes > Protopteridae > Protopterus > Protopterus annectens. Next base: position 764,192,643 of record NC_056747.1, on the reverse strand, counting down.
CCAGTCCATAACCAAATGGATAGGTTAATGTGAGCACAGAAGGGGAAATTAAGCTTAAAATGGCCCGCAAGGGGAGCTAGCCTAGTACTTACCTATGAACCCGTGGGTTCTGTCAGATATCAATCATTTATATTCAGATTTACAAGTTTGCCAACAGTGCCTGCATAGAGAATAGTGACTAAGGCCTTGAACAGGTCCACATGTGCTGTGTTTACTAAATAGCTGCAATCTACTGCTTCAGTGACCTACACAAAGAGAGTAATGAGGTTAAAGGTGTGGGACCTTCCTTTGACAAGGCCAGTTTGAGGAGGATTCAATGTTAAAAGATTTTCAGTGTCCAGATTAATGAGGTCTGAGAGGTTTCATGGCTTTACATATGAGGCTAGTAAGACTAATGGGACTGTAGTTATGTGGGTGTGTGGTAGTAACAGCATTACAGTGGCTGTTTTACAGCCTTCGGGAATGAAACAATTGGAGAGGTTTAAATTAGAGTTTAATAGGGGGTTCAGATAGCCCATATTTGGTACTGATAAGAAGGCAACCTGATATGTTATTAGGGTCTATGGATGAGATGGTATTACCTTTTGAGAGGGCTAGGAGGACTTGTACCATAAGTAATTAAAGGAAGTGGCTGCGACTGTAGAATCTGTGGAATACTCTTTAACTGTGGGTGGAAAAAAAATTGCGTTGAATTTCTTAGCTAGGATAGTAGCTATTTCCATTAGGTCAGAAAGGGCAGTGTTATTGTGGTCTAGCTCCAAAGGTTGCTGGGTGTATAATTCTTAACCTCCTGATATAATTTATGAAATATTTTTAGCAATTTTTGGTATTACTGGCTATTTTAAGTTTGTCTTCAGTTTGTAATTGCCTCATGGTTTTCTTAAGTATACTCTTAAGGTTGGTAAAATGGGATCTTTTATAAGAATTATGTTTTCTTTTTGTTGTTATGTAATTTATTTGTATGGGCAGTCCACTGTAAGGTTTTGTTTTTGCATTTCTCATTATATTTGGTGCAGATGGGGATTGCTTTATTGCCCTATCAATACAGATGTTTACGTAGGAGTAGAAGTCAGAGGTGTAGGCAGTGGCCTTAGTAATGGGTTCCGTCATAGGTGTATTACAGCAGAATTTATGTAGGTCATTGGGTAAATGAAGAAAATGTGCTTTTGAGAAATCCATAAACACAAAGGTTTTTTTCAGGGGAAATACCTGTTTTAAAGGGAAAGATTACTGATTTATAGTTTGATTTAACAGGAGAAGATGATGCCTGTGGAGGTGTGCAAGAAGTAGCCATATTTATAAGGACAAGATCAAGGGTATTAGTGCCCCTAATAGGATGGTTAACTTTTTGTACAAGAGAATTAGCATTTATAATGTCAAAGCAGTGCTGGGCATGCCGACCATTGCATTGTAGATTACATAGTTTATAGATGGAGAATTGACAACCTGTCCTGCCAGTTTCCATGTTTTAAGTATTTCCTGCTCCTCTCAAAGCTAAGAATGCAAATGTAGCCCTGTCTATGGGTAGAGCAGCCTAAGAACACTTCAGACCACATGTAAATAATTTCTGTTATGGTCTTAATTTCCACAGTGGTCCTGCTCTGCGCCCTCATTATCTGCCCCCAGAATCTCCTTTCCTCTGTACATTCCCTCTCCATATGTTTTTGTTTCTGATGTCATTTCCCCATCTCCAGCAACTGTCTTTCATTATTATTTCCTCCATTTTCAAGTTTACCAGTGTCTTGCACATTTGTGCAGAATCCAGTCATGACTGGATATCCCCTCACTGACATAGCACTCTTCCCAGACTTCCCCCAAAAATGCCCTCCTCCACGCTTCCCATTCTTTCTCCCCATCTTTCCTTACCTCCTCCATCTGTTTATATGTATATTTCCAAGTCTACCTTGCTCCTGTAGTCAGTTTTTTGACAGGATGGATGAAGTAGTAGATGAGGGGAGAGTTGACAAGGCTTACATAAAAATTTGCAATCCATTGAGCAGTATTTACTAGTAAAAGGCTAGTATTGTGAGTTTTAAGTTGATGAAAGGAGACCTTTTTATATCATTATAAATGGTTTTGTAGAGGGTCTGGTTGGAAAAGTTTTTTTCCTGCAAACAGCACAAAGCTATACAATGGATATATTTAATGGAGGTTTATTTGTGGTCAAAAGTATGGCAATTTATGTTTGGTGCAGAGAAGATACATGGGAAATAAATTCTTGAGAGAGTAAACTGTGGGAAAATGATAACAGCAAAACAAATGGAAGGAGGGGTTGACCTTGGCCTGTGGGTGTTTGTATCAGATGACCTTAAGTATGCAGTCTGAGGCTGCAGTAATGAGCATTGGAGGAATACAGGAATGCAGATGGAGACATGACAGCAGGAAAAAAAGGAAGTTAATATCTGTGTACACACACTTGGATTAACCCTTGTGAGGAGTGTAGCAAAAATGTTTAACTGTCTTCATCAGAAGCCTGCTGAAGAAAGATTAAAAAAAAACTAAATGACTGCCTTACATTAGGTGAAAAGAAGGACATCTGAATGCCTAAGTGGAATCAGCAGGGGCCAATAACGTAGTATCTTTAAAAAGAAGAGACGTGAGGAAAAAGTGGACCCAGTCTGAAGTTAAAAAGTGGATGGCTCAGGGAACTGCAAAAAAGCATTTTTCTTCAGAGAGGTTGGTGAGTGAATGGACTATCGTTCTCGAAGATGTGGGTCTACAAATGATAAAGCAATGAAAAACCTAACACAGTATAGGTAAAAGGTGGCTGCTTGGGGTGCTGGAAAAATTGTGATAAAGGTTATCTAACACACACAAACCTGTCCATGAGGTTTGGTAATGGCAGACTCTTAATGCCAACATTTTTTTCCAAGTTTTTGTGTCAGTAAAGTTGTCCTGTGTTAGAACTTGTTACTTGTTTATATTGGAAATACTCAAAGATTCTGTACAAATTTAAAACCATACTTTAAATGTATTTAATATCCTTTTGTGATAGTAGCTGTTAGAGAGGCTGTGGCCGACTGCCAGTACTTAGCAGGCAAAATGTTTTATAATGTTCTAGTTACTCCCTTATTCCCTGCTGATTTGTTGCTGTCGTAATTTGTAATGTCATTCACTCAGAAATTATGTTCATCTTTTATCATTTGCTCTCTGTAGATTTACTGCACACATATTGTATCTTAAGTTGTGTAGTCTGTCAGCCTATCCCTTGTAACATGCACACTGGTAGTGATTGTCTATGCTGTTTTGTCTGGCCTGGGCTGTGGCTGAAAGGGTTTCTTAACACACCCAGCACATTAAACTTTTCAAGGCAGCTTTATTTGACTGCACTTTACGAAATAGTGGCACTTTGCACAACAAACTTTTTGAAATAAATGCACAGTAATAAATACACACTGTAAGCAATTTGGCACACTTTGAGATACTTCACATAAGTCTAGCTGTACTATTTAGAGCTCCAATCAATCCAAAATAGTATTTTATGCCAAAACACAGTAATTTGCCAACAAACATGCAGTCGCCTTGCTTTATTTATACTCGGTGTGCCCTTTTCCCCCTTTGTTATATTCGTTTTGCTCATTTAATGTCTTTTCACGCCCATTATATTTTCTTTTGCTCGTTTTAACTCTAAACATGCTTGTTTTGCAGTTCTGAGCCCTTTTATGTGTTTTTCTGATGCTTGTTTTATCAAATATCTTAATTTCAAACATTTTGTTTAATTAATAAACTTTTTTATGCTTCTCATTTGTTTAATAAACATTTTTGTGCTATTTGCTTAGTAATGTGTTTTGTGCCCTTGAAATGCTCCTTTTTATCTTTTTTATAAAAAAAAATCGCTCATGCAAGTTGTCATTACCTTTAGTTCGTTTCTGACCTTTTTTTTTGCATTCAGTTCACTTAGTTTGCCTTCACTGTTAACTCTGCACCTCGTGGCTCTGAAAAGCAATCTCAGAATCCTGGTTCTGACACCATGTCATAAAGACATTGGCAACCTTCAAACACTGGACCCCACCCAGTTTGGGTTTGTGAAGGGCTGATCTTGTCTCCTGAACCTGATTGACTTCTTCGAATCAGTCTCAAGAGCCATGGACGAGGGTAAGGCGGTCCACACAGCATATCTGGACCTTGCCAAGGCCTTTGACACCATCCCCCACTCTGGAATCATAGATAGACTTACTAAGCTGGGCTAATTCCTACATCACTCGGTGGGTTGCCAGCTGGCTTACTGACAGAACCCACATTGTAAAAGTAGCTGACTCCAAATTCAACTCCAGACAAGTGGAGTACCTCAGGGTTCAGTCCTAGGACCGCTCTAAGTTCGTAGATGACTGCAAACTGAAGCCATTATTGAATACCCAAATGATGTGGATACTCTACAAAAGGGCCTTACAGAAACAGATACTTGGTGCCAGAGCCATGGGCTCAAGCTCAATGCCAAGAAATGTATAGTTATCCCCTTTGGGAAAAAACATGTACCTGTGAATTACCACATAGATGGCAGTACACTAAACACCGGAAGTGTGATAAGAGACTTAGGGACACAGGTGGACAGTGGTCTCACCTTCGATAACCACATCGCCACAACAGTCAGGAAATCCTTCTATGTGGCACACCTCATCACTAAGGGCTTTTCATCCAAAAAAAAGGAGGTCATTGTCCCACTGTACGCATCCCTCATTGGACCCATTATATAATACAACGCCTCGTTTGGTATGTACCTCTCAAGACATCTGTAATAACTGGAAAGGCCGCAGAAATACCTCACTAAAAGAAACACAGGCCTAAAGCAGATGCCCTACGCTGACCGCCTTAAAAAACTCCAGCTGTACTCTGTTGCATATCGTCTACTCAGAGGCGATCTCTGCTTAGCGTACAAGGCCATGTCAAACCCAGAGCTGTTGGACATGCTACACTTAAAGAAATCCCAATCCCTCAGAGCCACATGCTCCAGGGATCTAAACCTTGTCATCACAATAAACAAAATATGCTGGAGGGATAGGTTCCTGACCTAGAGACTCCCCAGACTCTGGAATAAACTGCCCATACATGTTAAGCAGAGCACCTCTTTGGCCCTCTTCAATAGGAACCTTGACGATTGGATGGGAGAAAGGAAATTCATCCCGGGGATCATGTCAGTCGCCCTGCTAGACAGGGGTCCAGGGAAGTTAATAGTGTGGGAAGAAATAGTCAGGGAATTGTTATGGCTAGGCTTGTATAGGCCCTAGGGCCGATAGCCTAGTACCAACCTATGTCACTTGTTTAGTCAGGATGAAGTAGACAAACATTGTGGGTTTTGTTCAAGCAGCTTTATTATGTACAGACATAAACATATTTAGTTGTCTCATGCATAGGTGTTCACACACTGGCTGTACTCATAAAATGGAACTGACACTAGCACATTCCTACTAATTATATATGCACGTTCAGGTCTTAGAAATGCCTCTTAAAGGTGCAACACATATGTTATTCTACAGCTCGTATCTGTCAGAAGCAGGAAACCCAATAGACCTATCCATTTACGGCCCCTGCTGAATGCAAAAGAGGGCATAGCTGCACACATTTTGCTCTACAGTCCGTTTCCTGGTTGTAAAATTTTAAATGGAATGAGAAGTTAGATTTAAAAGCATGGGAGACAAATTATTTAAAGTTATTTTCTGATGTTATGAAATGCATTGCAGCATTTAACGAGTCAAGTGCCACAGTGCATTTTTCCATTGTTTAGTAAAAAGTCTCATAAACGTTTTACTAAACCATATCGCAAATAAATTTAGTATTTACTGCTGTGACATTGTGTGTGTTACATCCATAGACTTTAATGGGGCACCTTCAAGCAAGTATGGTGGTGCACCATTAAAGTCTATGAACGCAACACACACTTTTCCTTCAGTGAGTTGACTAAGGCTAAAGTTTACTGTTTTTTTTCTCAGTGATTGTAGTGTATGGAAATCATAGTGTTTATGTGTATGAAATACAAGAAAATGCTCCTAAATATGTAAAGGTGCAGTTTGGCAGTTTTTACATTACATGCTATGATGCAAAGGTATGATTTGAAACACTGGAAAACCACTTTAAAAGTATTGTAAACATTTTTTTGTTTGTTTATTTTTTATTGCCTATTGCCTGCCAGCCATCAACTGTCTTGTAATTCAGCAACTCATTTGTTCCCCATTGGGATGAGTACCGATCTTGGGAGGTCATCATCTAGGCAGCCATCAGAAAATGTGCATGCTTGCAGATGCAACACTGCATTCATCTTTGAGCATGCACATTCACGCACACACATCCTCAAAGCTAGCTATCAGGAGAATGTGGTGTGACAGAACCATGTACACATCCTGACACATTGCTGCATGTTCTGCATCTTTCTGTCCGGTAGAAACCATTGTTACAGTGAGTCAGATCTCCTAAATCCAAGTTGGTGTTGACCTTTCACTGTCATTCTCCCAATGTGGCTTTTCCAGTTCCTGAGCCTTTAATCAGTCTTGGGCCACCATCAGGGCTTTATACATATGAGCCATGAAACAGGGTTGCACCATTGTAAAATCTGACACAAACTCAACTCGATATGCCTGAGGAAGCTGAATAGCACAGAAATTATATTTAAAGGGGGAAACAGTGAAGGCATTCTTTATATATGATAGTGTGGGGAGTATTTTTCAAAAAAGAAAAGTCTGGGAGGAGAAGTTTTTAAGGAGTAGTTGTCCTTTAAAGTGTTCAATCACAGTTGGAGTATACTTTGTAACTTAAGTGCCACAACGTATTTTCTACCCTGTCTTACCAAATTACATAAGCATTTTCTTAATAAAAAGCTTTGTAAACATTTTATTAAGAACATACCCCATAATTCTACTGTATTCCTTGTTAGCATCACTTGAGTGGTGGAATGGAGAGTTTCCCTAGACTGTAATGGATGGGGACTCATGTTTACACTGTGTTACATCCATTGAAGTCTATGGAAGCATCCACACGTACTCCCTACATTGACATCAGTGAGGATAAAGTTCAGTTAACTTTTCAGTGATGTTACACAGGGTGAAATACAATTTTATAAAGGATATGCCATTTCAAATTGAGCCACAAAAAAGGCACAAATAGAAAAAAAATGCAGAATGACACTGGAGCTACCACATGCCATGGTGCATATGGTAGTTGGAAAACTGTGGCAAAACACTTTAAAGATTGTGTAACAGTCAGTTGTTTGAACGTGTTGCCATTCGTTAAAAAGTTTAACTATTATTCAACTACTGCCGTTTATGAAACCTTGTACAGCACAGTATGGGAGTGGACATTTTGACTGAATTATTTGTATATCACAGTTCTGTATTTCATGGTTTCTATGGCAGTGTGTGTGTGTGTGTGTGTGTGTGTGTGTGTGTGTGTGTGTGTGTTTATTTTGGGGGGATCTGTGTTTTTATAAATAATTTATACTACTTGTTGATCCAAGTTCTTACCTATATGTGAGAGAAATTTAGAATGATGATAATTGCAGTAGGACTCTGGAATGACTTTATGAGAAAAATGCAGCTTTTCTGCATCTTTGGTGCCTCTGTGCATTTTCCTTGAAATACCCTAGAGAGAGATTCTGCTCTTTTTCTAAACCTCTGACATCATTATGCTGTGACATGGAAAACCTCTAAGAAAGTACTTTCTTCATGTAAACATAATGTTCACAACTAGTACTGACATACTTTGCTTTGCATTCACTTATTTTAGATACTGCAGTAAACTTTAACTGGAAAAAAATTAAAAGACCAGAATTAAGTTTGCTGTTTGCCCCTTTTTGAGGACTTCATTTTCTTTCATAACCTTTTTAATGTTATGGTTAATGCTGAACATACTTCTCCACTATTCATTATTTTCCATAACATCCTTGATTTTGCATCTTATTTTGCTGTCCCCCTCTTACATTTTTTTTTCTGGTAAATTACTAAGGATTACAGTAATACCAGACATTAGAGTTTTTAATTTCTTGTTTGGAAACTGCATATTGAGGGGAAAACCTGATCTGTTGTTCTGTTAATTGTGACTTTGACCCCTCCCTACTTCCACAACAAACACACACCATTTTTTGCTTTGTCCTTCATTCTTTAGCAAAATATATACAACGGTTCCCACTGATCCTGATTTTGGGACAATACTTTGTACAGCTCACCTCTTATGGCTTTAAGTCAGTTTGTAGTCTCTGCTTTAGCTTCATACTTATTTTCACAATTTACATTTCTGACTTTAGCTTTTAGATGTCTGGAAATGATTTGTCCATATCTGTGCCTGCCTGGCTGCTGGTCATGTGGTTGACCATACTTTGCCTGTACTGATCATTTAAAACTGCCTTCAGTTTATTGCTTCTTTTTTTTTTGTTTTTTATTATTATTATTTTATTACATGTGAACTCACTACTTTCCTTGCATGCAAGTACCATTTATATATATATATATATATATATATATATATATATATGTTTACTGGGAAAGTCCAACTTGGAGCAAAGTTAATTTTCAGCGGAGGCCCAGGGAGAAACGCTCCAGACGCATGTCTTTGTGACCTGGGAGGAAACCAGAGCACCGGGAGGAAACCCACACGAACGCAAGTAGGATATGCAGACTCCCCACAGAAGGCACCCCAGCTACGAATCAACCCGGAGAACTTCTTGCTGTGAGGTGACAATGCTACCACTGCACTGTTGTATATTTTATATATCCCTTTGAACCCACCCCTCTTTTTTTTTTTTTTTTTTTTATACAAGGCTTTAAGGAGCTTCTATTATGTACAGCTTCTTCATAGTTTTCATACTACAGCAGTATTTCTGTTTGACCAATGTAAGAAAAGGATATCCCTACCTGCAGAACCCTGCACATGGGAGAGGAGGGGGTCTCCACCACCCATGTGCAGGTCCTCTGGTGTCTGTCCTCTTCTTGAGTTGGATATGGGCCAGGCAAGGACCTGTCATGCTGCACATTATAATGGTGGTCTTCACTTTTTTAGAGATGTAATCCAGGACATCATTAAGAAGTACATTATCCAAGTGGGTGTGCAGTCACACCATGAGGTTGTCTGTCCTCACCGGTATGGTGACACCTCCTGGAAGACAGACATGTGAGGTTGAATGACAAGCAGCACTTGCAAACGTAGTGGCAATCATCAGAACTAGTAAGCATAGTAGCCTTCCTTTAGTACTGTTGGAGCATGGGTCGAGTGCCATCATTTTGCCTTTAACCAGATAAGTAGGTTGTCTGTGGATCCTTTTCGGCTATGACCCTGGCCACAAAGGCAAGAACAAATATAGGTTATATAAGGACAGGTTTAGTGTAGCCAGTCGGCCAGTATGTTTTGGATAGGAAACTGTGTTACCTTGAAAAAAAATAGTGAAGGCACAGGGAGAACATACTAACTTTACACATTTACCAGTGGTCAGTACTGATCCCCAGATCCTAGAGCTGTGCTGTAGAAAATTTATTGCTTGATTAACTGATAGGGATCCATATATATATATATATATATATATATATATATATATATCTGTATGCATGTGTGTATATATGTATATATATATATATATATATATATATATATATATATATATATATATGGATCTACTTTTCTTTGTTGAAATTTCATTATTTCGAAAAAGAAAAGTAAAGGACCACATATGCGAAAGTGCACTTAAAGGACAGTGCACTTTCGCAAATATCGGTTCAACGAACCAATAAACACAAAAAAGTGTTTTGTAGGGGGGGCAAGCCCCCCTTCATCCCATGTGGGGGGCTGCACCCCCACATCCCCACTACTTAAATATACTAACTCCGAGATTGCACTACAGTGGGGAAACAAGTAAGTTCCCTTTTCCCCACTGTAGTGTGCTTCGGCACCGCACCACAATGACAGGGTTGCTCTTAGGACTAATCCGTCCTTCCTTCCTCCCTAAGGTCTCTTCAGAGAGTAACTTGAATCAGTCCATAGACCTTCCTGTGTTTTTCCCTGACCACTCCAACAGGGCGGAATATAAGTTGCATCAGTTAGATGTTCACAGGCAGCTATGCTTTTATTTGCACAGAACCAAGGACATTAGAAAATCAGATCAACTTTTCCTGTCTTATGCAGTAGGTAAACAAGGTCTTCCTGTCTCCAAAGTAACCTTATCCAGGTGGTTGACTTCTGTCATCACATTCATATATCAACTGAGGAATAAAGAATTGCCAGTTAAACCAAAAGGTCACTCCACCAGAGCTTTAGCTACTTCGGTGGCCTTTCAGGATAGGTTGCCCATGGAATCTATTTGTGCTGCGGCTACATGGGCCAACCCACATACTTTCATTTCGCATTACAAGTTGGATTTGGTTTCCAGGAGCAGAGCTGACTTTGGTTCTACTGTTCTAAAGAGTCTTTTCCGATGAGCCACCCAGGTTTTTAGGTGCTAGGGACGCTGTCCCAACCAGCAAGAATAGAAGGCGAGGTAGACATCTTAACATAAAGAAGTTATGTACCTACCATAACGTTCCATGTTAGTTGTCTTCTCGCCTTCTTTCTTGCGTCCCACCCTCCATCCCCCAATCCTAGTGGACCGAGAAGAGTTCTTCTTGATTTTTCACTGGCTGAGTCTTCTCTGGCTATTCCTTTCTGACTAGTAGTCTCTCCAGTAGGATTTATGCATTCTAGGATAGGATTCCTTTATTATTATGTCTGCAGTTAGACTTACCAAATGAGATCTGGGTATCTAGCACCAGGCATCATGGGATATAGGGGGGCCTTGAGCCAGTAAGCAGCTCTCGAGCTTTTGAAGATGGCCGAGGGCTCCGAACCCAACCAGCAAGAAAGAAGGCGAGAAGAAGACAACTAACATGGAACGTTATGGTAGGTACATAACTTCTTTTTCCTTCTCTAAGATGGTCTTTGCAGATACTTGAAGTCACCTATATAGATTGCCTGAAGATTCTCTACTACTCTTTGATAACCCCAGGCATCGTCTCTAAATGCCCTGTATACCCAAGGAAGATCAACTCTTAAATATCAGTTTGAGACATTGTTCAAGTTCAGATATTCTGTTTCATAATAACTTAAACTCATGTCATTGGGTGCCTTTTGTTATATTTCTGCTGTACTGTTTCTAATTTACTCATACTGTAATGTTTCTATATTTCTCCATACCCCTTTACTTATTTCCTAGGTTCATAAGTTCATAGGACAATACTAGGCTATTGACCCGGAGGCTCTTATAAGCCTAGCCAAGAATTTCACCCATGTTCTCACAAAGTCAGCACCTGTTTTCCCTGTCCAGTAGGGACACAGGGGTATATTTTCTGTTTCTCATCCAGTCGTCCAGGTTCCTCTTAAATCGGGCTAGTGAGGTACTGTGCTTGACATGGAGAAGAAATCTGCACCACAGATAGTGGAGTCATTGGGACACAAATCTATCCCGCCAACATGTTCTACTAATGTCACAGACCAGGTTGAGACCTTGCTTGCGAGTTGCGTGAGTGGAGTTTGACTTAGCAGCAACTCCAAAAAGGCTGAGTCTGAAACAGCCTTGTATGCCAGATGCAGGTCACCTCTGAGCAGTCTGTGCGAGACTGAGTAGACGGACAGGGCTTTTAGCCTAGCTGCATAGGATATGTGTTTGAGAACCTGGATTTCCCTGCTCAGGAACCTCTGCGGTTTCTCCAACTGCTGCATTTGCTTGGCAAGGTACATGCCGAAGGGGGCATTGTACTCAATAATGGGTCTGGTAAGGGAGGAATACTGGGATGTTATGACTTTCTTGTTCCTGGATGAAATACTCTTACTTATGAGGTGGACCATGTAGAAAGCCTTCTGTACAGTGGAGGCAACATGGTGGTCAAAAGTCGGGCTGCTGTCAACCTGGGTGCTCAAGTCCCTCACAACTGATGCATGCTTAGTACATTGTTAGTAATGTGATAATTAGTATGGATACCATTTTTCCCAAAGGGAATAATGATTAATTTCTTGGCATTCAGTTTGAGGCCATGCTTCTGGCACCAGTCATTAGTTTGGTTAAGTCCCTCTTGGCAGATGTTCACATCACTAGGGGAATTTATGACAGTGTCCAGCTTGCAGTCATCTGCAAACTTGGTTAGCCACAGACCGCTGGTTTTGGCTTGTACCTCAGAAAAGTATATCCCAAACAGTAGAGGCCCCAAGACCAATTCTTGGGGTATGCCGCTTGTTTCGGATCTACTACTAGATGTGGCATCCCCTATTTTGACTGAGTGGGTTCTATCAGTGAGCTACCCATCTGGTAACATATGGGTTGATGCCTAGCTGGGAGAGTTTATCTGTTATGCCTGAGTGGGGAGTAGTGTAAAAGACTTTGGCTAGGTCAAGGTAGGCGGTGTGCACTGTCTTGCCCTCGTCCATGGCTTTAGTGACTGTTTTGAAGAAGGTGACCAAGTTTAACAGGCATGATCTCCCTTTGACAAAACCGAAACTGTGTGGGATCATGCATTTGGAGCATTGCCAATGTTTTTGTTTATAAGGTCCATGATAATGCGTTCTGTGGCCTTGCAGATCAGGCTAGTTAGGCTGATTGGCCTATAATTGCCTGGGTCAGTGGACGCTCCACCTTTGTGCAGAGGGATGACAGTGGCTGTCCTCCATTCTGCTAGGATGAAGCTGTTGCACAGGCTTTGGTTGAATAGGGTGCCTAGTGGTGCTGAGAGCTTTGCCCGAGTTCATGTAGGACACAGCCAGGGATGTTGTCGGGTCCCATGGAGGCTGTATTTTTTGCCTTTGAGGGTGCATTAATAACCTGCTCCCTGGTGATGAGGGGAGGGGGGCAGGTGCTGGGGGTGTCCTTGTTTACTGATGGAGGGACGGGGGTGAAGTTTTCACTGAACTTGTCTGTCAGCAGGTTGGCTGTATCTGTGCGTTTGTGTATGTGGTATTCTTGACCACCAATTCAGAGCAGATTTGGGGGTTACCTTTGAGATTGCAGATGTATGCTAAGAAGGGCTTGTGATTGTCCTTGGTGGATGTGGTCAATTTGGACTCGAAGTTAGCCTTGGAGGATTTGACCAGTGTCCTTATTTGCTTGTTCAGACAAAGGAGAGATTGCTTCCAGCTTGGCACCTGCTCCTTCTTGGTCCTGGACAGATTTTTTTTTCCTTTTATTATGCAGTCTGTTTATTGCTGCTGTCCACCAGACAGGTTTACTCTTCCTTGAGGAAGATGATTTGGTCCTGTCAAGTATTGCTTTGTTCATGTAGCTATGTAGGTGCTCATATAGTTTTTTTTGGTGTAGGCTTAGACATTAGTGATTGAGTCAGCTGAAGGGATGGCAGCTGTGAAGCTGCTTATACCTGCTCTCAGGAGGTTGTAGTCCACTTTGAAAAATGTTTGTTTGACCCTGGCAAGGGGGGGGATTCAGGGCAGATGGTGACTTCAAAAGTGATTGCTTTTTTGATTGGATCTTACCAAGGAGGATGACATTGTAGGGGTGCTACATTGGCTACTCATGTTGGTTATTACCAGGTCCAGGATATTTTCACCTCTTGTGGGGGTGTCGACCAGCTAATCCAATGCATTGGCATTGATGAAGTTGAGGAATCTCTGGGCATTCGTGTTTGAGCCCAGTCTATGGTTGGGTAGTTAAAGTCACCCAGAATCAGGGTAGAGGGTTGAATCTTGATAGATTCAAGTAAGTCCAGATAGGTGGAGTGGGCCTCCTGAGTCATGATTGAGGGTCTGTGGCTAGCTATGATTTGAATAAACGTTTTGTCAATAGTTAACTGCACCTGGAGTGTCTCCTGTGCATCATACTGTTTGACCAGCCTGGAGGTGTGTATATCTTTGATAAATATTGAAACTCCACCTCCTTTGGTTTTGTAGCCCTCTGTTTGGGGTCTGAAAGTATTGGTAGGACAGGTAACCTGGTAAGGCTGGGGTGCTCTTCGAGGCTTTGAACCAGGTTTCAGTGACTGCACAAATGTCAACATCTTCCAGGACGAGAAATACTTGCAATTGGTGCAGTTTCATGTTAAGACTCCTAGCATTTAGCAGCATGACCTTTAAATTTCATTTAGAAGAATTTTTCACGTTGGTAATTTTGTCCTCACAACTTTGCCTATAAAAGGCACTGTGGGGGAGGCAAGAGCCTTTGCCAGAAGCTTGAAGCCCAGGGGAGACAGATGAAGGCCATTTCTGGCAAACCATTGGGGTCTGTCAATCATGTCCTGCCAGGCTGTCAGGTAATTCTACCATCACACAACCTCCATAAAAGAGTAGTTGCCTACAAATAAGGAAGCTATATTCTTATGTGCAAGTTGACAAAGATAGCAGTCAATCAGAAGTGAAACTGGCAATGTTTATCATCCCCACTACTTCAGTAGCCTTTAAGCTATATGGGTGAAAACTTGCCCAAGATGCACCAGATTCCAAAAGCTCTAGCTTCCTGCTTCACTTCCACTCTGACTGCTGATTGGTGAACTTTGAGGCGTGAAAATCAGCAGTCAGAGTGGAAAGTCTTCAGTACTTTCTTGCAGCCTTGTGAAGAAGCAAATCAGAGGCTTTGCAAAAGGCAGCAGACAGCTTTCAGCTTCTTTCTGACAGATACGTCTCCTTTGGGGAAACCTTCCTTACATAAAATTTAATTATTCGTTATATATTTTCACTGTATTTAAAAAAAGTTTCTTTTATACTTTTATTATTAAAAATTAGTATATGGTTCCATTAAGAAACTTAGAAGTTCTTAAATACCATTTGTTTCCAGTTTGGGACTGCTGTTTTAACTTTGGGTATTATTAGGGCTTTATTTATGTAGAAATGTACTGCTTATGTAAAATTTGATATTTTTCTGTAAAAGTTTTATGTGAGGCAGTGTTCTATTTTTGGCAGGATGACTTTTGAGGATGTAGAGTTTATGTTCACACTATGATAACATACCTGCCCTTTGTTTTTTTCAGACTAATTTTATTTATAAGAGGGTTTCAGATAGAATTTAGTGTGGTGCTTGTGCATTACTGTGTTTTTGGGGACTCTGTGTGAGAAGGAAGTGTAAGTGTGCTGCTTATGTAAATTGTTTGACAAGTTACCTTCTGACTGACTTGCTCCAGAGATTCTAGCCGCATCTGAAACATCTTCCTCAGTCACAGCATGGATACCTAATCTGCTATTGCTGATACATTTTCTGGACTTCATAGAAAGAAAGAAAAATGCTTACCAGAGAGCCCTTGCGGAATCTCTGATCTCAGTCTTTGCCTCAGCCAAAGGTGGCGGACTTTGTAGTTGCCAGCAGTTGTACCTCAAACCATTCACTTTCCTCTATGACTTCCATTGTATTTCTTTCAGCCACCAGCCTCATCCTGTTCAGCTGTTCCAGTCTCCAGTATAGATATGGGAGAACTATCCTTTCTGGGACATGATTTTCTGGGGTGTGCTGTTCAATACTTCTGGGGAGAGAGACCCCCCCTAGAGGGAGTGAATATTGTTTCTCTAAGACAGTTGTTGCAGATACCTGTAAAGAAAAAAGCTATGCATTAAACACTGTTTTCTAGTACAAAGAGTATCTATAAGAAAAGAGGATTTTTTTTTTTTTACCTCAGTCAAAAAGTGTTATAGACAGTTGATCCTGGTTCATTATGTACATCACCTGTTAATCAGGTTAGTCAAAATATTCCTGATGAAGATATGGCAGATAATTCTGACACAGACAGAACCAGGGCTTCATCTCTTGCAGAACCTAAAGCCTAGAGCTCTGTGGATAAAGAATCTTGATCCTCACACCCTCCTTTGGTCAGAATTTTCTGTTTCTCATATTATGACCAAGATGAAGGGGGAAACATATGGATGCCCCCCCCCCTTCATCCTGTTTCTCATATTATGACCAGGATGAAGGGGGAAACAAATGGATGCCCCCCCCCCAAACTGAGATAATATTATGATGATGTCCCATTCTGTGTGTATTCCTCCTCTAGTGTCGGTCTTGGAGGAGCTAAATAATGCAGTGTATAACAACCCTTGTAATCAAACTTCAGTCTCCAATAGCTACTTAAACCAATAAGCACTTGATGTTATGTAGTCCTGTCTCGCCGTAATTCTTGCTGGATGGGTTCGGCTCCGACTCGGCCTATACTAAAGCTCAAGAGCTTTTTACTCCCTCGAGGCTAGCCCCTATCCCATGGTGCTTCACGGCAATTCCCCAGATCTCGTTTGCTGCAAAAGCTTCGAGGTTGTGTCTTACTGGCTCGTTGGCTAAGTAAAACAATTTTTTTACTTATTTAGTCCTTTTTCTGTCTGATATATATATATATATATATATATATATATATATATATATATATATATATATATAAATATAATCTTAATAGTTTCTTCTGTATTGTGCATCTGTTTTTTGAAAGTTTTCAACCCCTATTCCCCCCTTAGGACTATACGGCCCGTTTAAGTTAGAGGGCCTTTCCTCCCTGTGTGTGTGTTACTGTCATTAAAAGCAAACAAACAAAAAAACCCCCACTTTCTTCTTCCTTACACTTTTATTTTTTAGTCTTTAACTATGTCTAAAGATAAAGATAAGGATCACAAGGATCGTCGCCCTTCGGGCTTCAAAGAATGCGACAGGTGTTTGCAGAAAATGTCTCTTACAGACAGCCACACCAGTTGCGTATATTGTCTGGGCGAAGCCCATTTACAGGAACCTTGCACCTTCTGTCACGCTTTTAGTACAAGAGTGTTAAAAGAAAGGAAAAGAAAGCTTATTGACAGGGGTCTCATGACCAGTTCATTCCAGGAACAGCTGGAACTTGGTCAGGCATCTCCAAAATCTTCAAAGAGAAAATCATCGGCCCCGACTTCGGAGCTGACCAAAAAGTCTAAAGCGTCGGAACCAAGGAGTTCCGGTTCTGACTCTGCTTCATCTTTGGTGCAGTCTATTCCATCGATTCCGAGACAGTCTTCGGTGCCGAAGGTTTTGCCTAACATCGAGACTGTATCTCCTATTTTGAGATCTCCCATTTTGGAGAGAAGGAGGTCTCCTTCAGTCTCCACCAGATCCTCCAGGACCCTATCAGATGAGGGCATTGAGAGGGTGGTGAAGAAGTTGCTTTCGAATTCAGCTCTGGCTAGAAAATTGACCCCTCCAGACCCAAAGGTCTCGGAGCCGTCCGCCGTACCAATCACTGTTCCTCCTCCGACTGCTTTGCTCTCGGAGCCTATTATGTCAGGTTCCTCTGTCTTCGACCCTTCGGCTCCGGGGGTTCACCCTTTTCCTCAGAGCCAATTACACTATCCTCGATGGCTCAGTCTGGAGCAGAGGGTTCTGGGAGCCGATGCTCTCCTGTCGACTCCAAGGGGGACAGTCACCCTGGGTTCTCCTCGGAACCGACCCTCCCTCTCGGAGCTTTGGCTCGACTCCCACTTCTGCTTCTGAGCCGTTTCCTCTTGCTAGGAGTCAACCATCTGCCCCCTTGGAACGGGGGGGGAGGAGGCTTTCGAAGCTATAGAGAAGGCTTTATCCTCTGCCAAAGCCATTCCTTTGGAACCTGTGTCCCACCAGCAGCAGGCAGCAGCCTCTTCCCCCCTGCCACCCCCACAGCGTAGGGAACCAGAGGCCCAAGTAGCCCCCATTGGAGGTGCCCCCTCTTACAAGACCTCCCCAGATTATCCCACTGGAGAGCTCCCTCTGAAGAGGTTATGCAAGAGGAAGCATGTTGGTTCCCCTGAAGTCTGTCACATCAGACACTGATTTAGAGGAATCAGAAGGGTCCCCCAGATCTCCCTCTGAGGATGTCTCCTTCTCTGACATACTAGAAATCCTTAGACAGAGGGGTGATTGGAAGACCTCTAACCCTACTGAGGATGAATCGGTGTATCTTGAGGCCTTTGGCTCCTGACCTTCCACCTCTTGGGTGAACATATGACCAACTTTTGGGGGTCATTTCGCGGAAAGCATGGACCTCTCCAGATTCAGTGGAAGCTATCCCGAGGAGGCCAGACAAATTTATGACAGCACCTGAGGACAAGTCTTTCCTTAGCAAGGGAGTTCCAGTTGATACTATGGTGGTAGCAGCAGCCACCAAGAAGGAATTATCTGAGACATCTTATAATATAGATCCTCCTAACAAGGAGTCCAGGATGATGGATAGGTACGGGAAGCATACTTTTTCTTAAGTGGCATTTACACTAAGATCGCTGAATTACCTGACTCATTTCACTCATCTTCAGAGGGATCTTCTGAAAGAGTTAGGAGATACCGTCCAGGGTTCAGTAGCTCCGGGTTCCATGGACAAGGTTTCCACGCAGCTCTCCACCCTTACTTCCATAGCTAACTCCTCCATGAGCCTGATCTCATATGCAGCAGATGGAGCGAGCAGGGCAGCCACAGCAGGAATAGCTCTCAGGAGACATTCGTGGATGCGTCTTTGTAATTTTACGGAATCCTTCGTCTTCCTTCACTAACGTTCCCTTTGATGGTTCATCTCTTTTTGGACCCCAAGTGAAAGAGACTTTGACTAGGTGCGAGCAGAAAGGAAAAACCTTATCTGCCGTTGGAGTCCGTTTCTCTCTCCCGTCCAGACCCTATCCCAAGGGTAATACAGGAGGGAAAATGTGGTTCCGCAAATCCCAAAAAGGTTTTCCTCAGGCACAAGGTCAATCCTCCCCCAGGGACAGAGGGGGAGGATATAATGGAAGACGCTGCCCTCACAGCAGAGGAGGTCCGCAACATCAGGGAGACAGAGAAACGTTCTCTGGTCATCCCTTCCATCGACCCTGAGGGGTTGCCCGACTGTCCTTCTCTGGAGGCAGTCGGGGAGCATATATCGCTGTACCCAAGCGCCTGGCTATTCACTAAAGATTGTTGAGTACACACAGTAATATCCAGAGGTTACCTAATTCCCTTTATTTCCGAAACCCCAACAAACCGGTCTCTTCCAGACGTACCACCCATCCAACTAGACCATGCAACATCAGAGGTCAGCTCGTTGCTACAAAAAAAGAGTCATCCAGGAAGTCCCCGCAGAGCAGGTAGGATCCGGAACTTGCTCTCGATTCTTTTTAGTTCCAAAAAAGACAGAGGACTGGAGATCAATTTTAGATCTCAGCAGGCTCAGCAAGCATATAAGAAAATCAAAGTTCCGAATGGTCACTTTATCGGGAAAGACAACTGGATGTGCTCAGTTGATCTCCAGGATGCGTGCTACCACATCAAAATGGACAGGCGCTGCAGGAGACACTTACGCTTCCGGCTGGGCGCCAGCCATTTTCAGTTCAGAACACTGCCCTTTGGCCTCACTACAGCTTCCAGAGTGTTTACCAAATGCATGGCAGTGGTAATGGCTCACCTGAGACGTCAAGGATTCCAGGTGTTTCCGTACCTAGATGACTGGCTCCTCACTGCTACCACCAAGCATCAACTCATAAGGACCAGGGATGAGACTCTATCCTTGTGCGCCAGCCTAGGCATCACTGTCAGCATGGAAAAGTCAGTCTTATCTCCCTCACAGCATATTGTATATCTAGGCTCAGAAATAGACACAACCACCATGTCAGTAAAGCTAACACAGGAAAGAGTGGAATCTCTACGCAGTCAGATCAGATCCTTATTAAACAAACAAAGTCCAGGCCAGAGTTGTCCTTCAAGTCCTAGGGATTATGGCTTTCGCCATCTTATTAGTTCCTCTTGCTTGCCTGCATATGAGGATTCTCCAATGGATGTTGTTTGCACAATGGTCGATGCAAGACCTTCCATTATCTCATCAGATATTAATAACAAACGCATGCAAAAGGGATATGATATGGTGATTACACATGAAACAACTTATCACAGGTCGTCCACTTGTTCCTCCCCAAGAGAAAGCAGTTTTGACCATGGACGCTTCCCAGATAGGGTGGGGGGGCATTATCTGAGAAAGACAGTCCAAGGTACTTGGCAAAACCACGAGAACCACTTGCACATCAATGTTCTGGATGAGAGCGGTGCTATATGCATTGCAAGCACTTCACAACTTCCTTCCCACTGGAATGATTGCGATTCAGTCAGACAACATATCTGTCGTGTGGTACATAAACAAACAAGGGGGAACCAAGTCTTATCCGCTTTGCAGAGAGGCCTTAAGAGTTTGGAAATGGGAGATGGATACACAACACTTCTTGAAATCCAACGTAATAGCGGACAAACTCAGCCGAGCAATTCTGATGCCTCACGAGTGGTCCGTGAATCCAATGGTTGTGAAAGAGATCTTTCACAAATGGGGCGAGCCTTGCTGCAATCTATTTGCCACTCATCTGAATACCAAATGCAGCAGCTACTTTGCCCTCATTCCACATCCAGGGATGTCACCCAGGGATGCTCTAGTTCATGATTGGCCCCCGGGACTTCTCTGTGCCTTTCCTCCCTTTCCACTTATACCCAAAGTAATACAGAAAGCAAGAGAGTTGAGGAGTTCCTTGATCCTCATTGTTCCTTACTGGCCTCGACAAGTTTGGTTTCCTTTCCTGTGTCCCTACCTTTTGGAGGAACCATGGATTCTGGATCCATCTCCAGATCTCCTGATTCATCAATCGGGACAGTTCCACCCCTCCATCCATACACTAAAATTGACAGCATGGCTGCTCCAATTCCATGTATAGCCAGGTGCATTCCCTTATCCCCAACGGTCAAACACATCCTAATTTCATCCCATAAATGTTCCACTCTAGCACTTCCACTTCTAGCAAATGGAAAAGGTTTTCCCTTTGGGCTACTCAACCGGGGCTTAGATCCATATACAGCTCCTTTAGAATCCATTTTATCCTTCCTAACAACAATTTTTCATGAAGGAGCGGCAGCCGCGACAGAGTTCAGTTTGCTGCCTTTTCCAATTTCCATTTTGGTTTCATGGGAAATCCAGTCATGCAACATTTCCTCTGTAAAACCTTCTTAAAAGGAGGTGTTCTTCTTAGGCCAACAATAAAACAACCTTTCAAACCCTGGTACTTAAATTTAGTCCTCTTATCTTTGATGTCTGCACCCTTTGAACCATCCTCGTTAGACTTAAAATTGTTATCATGGAAAACCCTGTTCTTGGTAGCTATAACATCAGCTAGGAGAGTCTCAGAACTTCAAGTTCTAACTATTCGATCTCCTTACGTTATCTTTCACAAGGATAGAGTCTCTCTTAGGACAAACCCTTCCTTTCTCCCTAAGGTATGCTCAGAACACAACCTGAATGCTACCATTGAGCTACCCGTTTTTTTCCAAACCACTCTAATAAATGAGTATAGACTTCACCAACTAGATGTCCACAGGATACTCAGATTCTATATACACAGGACCACAGAATTCAGGAAATCTGATCAACTTTTTGATTCCTTTTCTGACGAAAGGAAAGGCTTACCTGTTTCAAAAATTACTCATGCAAAATAGCTTTCGGATTGCATATCCTTTGCTTATCAACAAGCTGGTAGACAGTTACCGTTAAAAGCTGAAGGTCACTCTACTAGGGCTGTAGCTACTTCATGCGCCTTTAGATCTAGGCTCCCGATTGATACTATTTGTGTAGCAGCTACTTGGGCAAGTCCACATACGTTTGTCACTCATTACAAATTGGATTTGGCCACCCGGGACAGGTCATCCTGTACGTCCACTGTGCTGAAGAGTCTCTTTGCTTGTGCCACTTGGGATAAAGATGCTAGGGATGCTGTCCCATCCAGCAAGAATTCCGGCGAGATAGGACTACATAACATAAAGAAGTTATGCACTTACCATAACGTTCCATGTTTGTAGTCCATCTCGCCTATATTCTTGCGTTCCTCCCTCCAACCCCTTTCCCATTTCTGGGGGATCTAGTGGACCTCTTTTTGGGGCTGCCTGACTTTGCTCTTTATTGTCCACCTGGAATGGATTATGTTTCTAATCCCTTCCTGTATTTTTACAGATTCTTTCTTATTATTATTACCTGATAGTTATTTAATACTTTCTTGCAAACTAGATCTGGGGAATTGCCATGTGGCACCATGGGATAGGGGCTAGCTTCGAGCCAGTAAAAAGCTCTCGAGCTTTAGTATAGGCCGAGTCGGAGCCGAATATCGGCTCCGAACCCATCCAGCAAGAATATAGGTGAGATGGACTACAAACATGGAACGTTATGGTAAGTACATAACTTCTTTTTTTCTTACCCTAAATTTGACCCTGCAGCTTTCTTGACATGTCTGTCAGCAGTTTGCAGGTTTCGGGGATCATCCAGTCCTTACCCTGTGAACATAGAGGCAGAAGATTTTGGATGGATTTGGTAACAGACTTTTTCTTCCACCACTTCGGCATATAGAGTTCAGAACTGTATGACCCATAAGTGACTTCTCGTTCAGAAAGTTTAAGAAATCTACTTACTATTTCCCACTGACGGTAGTGTCTATTTTAATTCTATTGTTTTAAACATGTTTCAAGTATCTAAATATGCTCTAAAAATATGTATGATTGTGCAGATACTGTGTCTTGGACCCTTGCTTCTGCTTTGTTTTGAGGCGGTATGCCTGGGTACATAACCATATATATTTTTTTGATGATGAGGTAAAGTACTGAAATTTTGAATTCATGTTGTTTTTATATATAAAACTTGGGTCCACTCAGTAATTTTCACAAGAAATCAAAATATGTGTCCACCATACCTCTCAACCTCTTAGCGCAAGAAATCTAGAGAAAGCCTAAAATAATTGGGGGGGGGGGGCGGCGGCAGAGGGACAAAAACAGGGACAGATTTTAAATAGTGTTCTTATAAACTCAGAAAGTTGTTAGAATAACATGATTTGTGTTAACATGCAATTTCTGAAGGATATGAAATCTAAAATAGAAATGCATGTCAGAATTATTATCCTCAGTCCTCAGACGTTTGCAAGAAAAACACTAAATGTTCTGTAGTCCTATCCCGCCTTCATTCTTACATATGGGATTGGCTCCGACTCGGCCTGTTTACAAGCTGGAAGTCTTTTAGTTGGCTCGTGGCTAGATAGGTATCCCATGGTGCACCAGTACAATCCCCAAATCTTGTTTGCCGCGTCGACAAGTTTCGTTGTGCTTCTCTTTGGCTCTGGCTAAGTTTTGCATTTATTCAAACTTTATTCAAAATTTTTTGGATTGTTTTAGTCAAAACTGTTATATCATTATTAGTGCATAGTTAGCGTAGTCTGCAATTTAGAATAGTTTGTCTTTCTAATTACACCTTTCTGTACAATCTCTTGGTACTTTGGCCTTTTCGCCTCATAGTATTGGTATCCTGTGTGCTGTTTTTCAAGTTTATTAATAGATTTAGTATTGTAGGCACCTTTGCGCTCAGACTGTGTGTTGTTATAAGTCTAAGTTTTTGTTTGTGGATTCCCGCTTGCTACATTGGTTAGTGTTGTTAACAGAACTAGGTTCTGTTTCCTTGTTGAGTTTACACTTTATTCCTGTTTGAGTGTGTGACTTCTCTGCTTATTGTAACTTTACCTAGGTCTGTTTTGGTTAGACCACCTAGTTTTTCTGTTCCTTCCTGCCTGGGCTAGGCCCGTTTAAGTTACAGGACCTAGTCCTCGTGATGTCTTTCTCTTTTCTGCAGGGCTAGGCCCGTTTAAATTAGAGGACCTTGTCCTCTCTCCTTGTGTGTGTGTGTGTGTGTGTGTGTGTGTGTGTGTGTGTGTGTGCGCTCCTCTCTGTGAGAATGTCTAAAGAAAGTAAGGACCATAAGCCATCTGGCTTTAAGAACTGTATTAAATGCTCACAATAGATGTCCATAACGGATGGCCACAGTAACTGCGATTACTGTTTGGGGGGGCCATCCATTTACAGGAAACTTGCTTATTTTGTCACTCTTTCAGTGCTAGAGTGTTGCAAGAAAGAAAAAATAAGCTCATCCTAAAAGATCTTCTTAAACCTTCCTTTGAGGAAGATTTGGCTTGCTCTTCCTTCTCTTCTAGATCTCAGGGATCTAAAAAGGAAAAGTCTAGGTCCTCTAAGAGGCCCTCCCTGGCACCGGCTGGTGTCTCGGAGCCACCTCTTAAAATCACTAAATTGGACAAGTCCACTGCCTCATCGGCTCCACAGAGCTCAGTGCCGATTGAGAGCAGTACTGTGGTTACAGGGTCATCCCAAAGTAGCTCGGATCCGACTGCTGAGAGTGTCTCATGGAGCCTGTCTATGGATCCTCTACTGGTCTTCCCTATATTGAAGTCTCCGATAATGCAGAGATCCTGCTGTCCTAGTCTGTCCTCCAGGTCTTCCAGGAGTTTATCGGAAGAAGATGTGGAGAGGGTAGTGCTGCGACTTTTGAGGTCATCTGCCTTACCTAAATTATTGCTGGCTCTGACCCAGTTGGTTCCGGAGCCACTTGAGTCCGTTAATCCCCCTTCGATCATTCCTCCTCTGAGCCATGCTGGTCTTTCGGAGCCGGAGTGTTTGGTACTACTGGTGGAACCCTCGGCTCCAGCTCCCCCTGTGGTTGTTTCGGAGCAGAGTTCTGCTCCGACACTATCGGTGACATCTGTAGTGTCTGGGAGCCGAAGCTCCCCGGTCGGCCCCAACAGGGATGCAAACCGAACCTTTTCGGTTCCGAGTCTTCCTCTTGGCGCGTCGGTAAGGGGTGAGTTCGGATCCTATGTCTGTCTTGGAGCCGATAACATCCTCGGTCTCCTCGGAGCTGGGGAGATCTTTGGTGCCGGAGAGGTTGGCATTCGAGATGATGAGGAGTATGCTGTCCCGATCTTCATCTCTTACTGGGTGTACCGGCACTCTCCCCCCATAATGCACCTACTTCTGTATCAGCTCCTACTCTCTCCGTGGACAGCAGAGACCCTCAGCCTCAGGAGCCACCGGCCGGTGGCCCCCACTCTTCCGAGACCTCCCCGGAATATCCTTTGAAGGAGCCCCCATGGAAGAGGACATGTACGAGGAAGCATGTGGACTCCCAGCATGAGTCTCTGACCTCGAGAAGACAGAAGGGGCATCCAAGTCGTCCTCTGATGATGTCTCCTTTGTAGACATCCTGGAAATCCTTAAACAGAGGTGTGGTTGGCCCACTGTCACCCCTTCTGATGAGGAGTCGGTATACCTGAAGGCTTTCGGGTCTCAACCTTCAGCCTCTTGGTCTTCGACAAACTGATGGAGTTAGTTAGTCAAAAGGTGTGGAATACTCCTGATGCTGTGGAGCCAGTCCCCAGGAGACCAAATAAGTTTCTTTCTGCACCCCCAGAAAAAGATTTTTTGTTTAAAGGTGTTCCTATAGATGCCATGGTGGTGGCGGCGGCCACTAAGACGGAGCTAGCTGAGATGACTTCTGTCCATCCGCCGAATAAGGAGTCTCGAACGATGGACAGATACGGGAAGCATATCTTCTATTCATCTGCATTTACCCTTAGATTGCTGAACTACGTGACTCACTTCACGAGGCTTCAGAGAGATCTCCTTAAAGAATTAGGAGATTCTCTACAAGGTACATGTACTGAAGGAGTCCCTGACAAGGTGTCTGCCCTGTTGTCCACCTTGAACTCTATCGTTAACTTGTCTATGCGGCTTATTTCGTATGCAGCCGATGGAGCGAGTAGAGCAGCAGGTTGAGGAATTTCCCTAAGGCGTCATTCCTGGATGCATTTGTGTAACTTTGCGGAACCGTTCAAGTCTACCTTTACCAATGCCCCCTCCGACAGTTCTTCATTGTTTGGATCCAAGGTAAAGGACACCCTTACTCGGTGCGAGCAGGAAGGAAAAACACACACTGCTGTGGGAATACGTTTTACTGTTTCCTCTAGACCATATCCTAAGGGTCAGAGGGGCGGTAAAATGTGATTCAAGAAGTCCCAGAGGTTTTTCCAAGATGCACAGGGTGACTCCTTCAGATGCAGAGGAGGAGGAGGAAATGGTAGATGTCGCCCTAGAGACAGGGGCGGTCCGCAGAACCAGGGAGATAGCGATTCCTTTCGAGGCCGGCCTTACCAGCGCTCCTGATGGGGAGGACTGTGCTTCTCTGGGGCCGGTCGGGGTCGCATTTCTTTGTATCTAGAAGCCTGGCTGGGTATCACTCAAGACAAGTGGGTAAAAAGATTTATTGCCAGAGGTTATGTCATGCCCTTTTCTCTTCCACCCTTTGTCCCCAAAAGGATCCCGGACGCTCCACCCAATCACAGGGATCAGGCAGTTGTGGAGGTCAACAAGTTGCTGTCAAAAAGAGCCATCCAAACCATCCCAGCAGACCAAATAGGATCTGGAACTTACTTCAGATTCTTTTTAGTGCCAAAACATACAGGGGACTGGAGGCCCATCTTGGACGTTAGCAGATTAAACGAATCATTAAAGGACAAGTTCCGGATGGTGACACTGCAGTCTATACTCCCGTTATCAGGGAAAGACAATTGGATGTACTCAATAGATCTCCAAGACTCCTACTACCACATAAAAATGGACAGGGCGTCGAGGAGTCATCTACGCTTCTGGCTGGGAACCAGTCATTACCAGTTTCATGCTCTGCCCTTTGGCCTCACCAAAGCCCCCAGGGTGTTCAAGTGTATGGCGGTAGTGACAGCTCACCTGAGACGTCGAGGATTCCAGGTGTTTCCATATCTGGATGACTGGCTCTTGACCGCCCCCACCAGACATCTATTTCCTCAGACCAGGGACGCTACCCTTCAGCTTTGTGCCCAGCTGGGAATGTCTATAAATTGGGAAAAATCTGCCTTCTTGCCCTCTCAATTTGTGATTTTTATAAGCGCAGAGATAGACACAGTAGACATGTTGGCTCGTCTTCCTTTAGAAAGGGCGCAGAATCTGGTTCTTCAAATTCAACGTCTTCTCCCCTTATGAAAGGTCAAAGCCAAGACTATTCTACAGCTTTTAGAGACCATGGCTTCCACCATATTACTAGTGCCACTAGCCAGACTACACATGAGGATTCTTCAGTGGCTCCTGTCGTCCCAATGGTCTTTTCAGCACCTGCCATTATCTCATCACATTCTACTGACAGATTCTTGCAAGAAAGACTTCCTTTGGTGGACTGTACCCAGTCAGTTAACAACGGGCACTTAATTTATTCTCCCCAACCCATTGCCACTGTGACCATGGATGCCTCACAGATAGGGTTGGGGGGCACTATCTAGGCAGGACTGTCCAAGGCACATGGCAAGATCATAAGGCTCACCTGCATATCAGCGTTCTAGAGAGGAGGGCGGTGCTCCTGGTGTTGCAAGCACTTTACGACCTTCTGCCTCTGTGGACTATTGCAATACAATCAGACAACATGTCAGTAGTATGGTATATCAACAAACAGGATGGAACTAGATCTTACCCACTCTGTTGAGAGGCCATTAGAGTTTGGAAATGGGCGATATCTTCCCAGCGTTTTCTGGTGGCAATGCACATTCCAGGGACAACCATTGTGATAGCCGACAAGCTCAGCCGGGCAGTCCTGTGCCTCATGAGTGGTCTCTGAAACAGGAAACAGCGGAACAGATTTTCCGCAGATGGGGACAGCCTTGCTGTGATCTCTTTGCCAGCCCAATCAATGCCAAATGCAGCAGCTACTTCTCCCTCATCCCCCCCCCCCAGGGGAGTCACCGAGAGACGCACTTGTTCACGATTGGCCCCTGGGTCTCCTTTATGCTTTTCCTCCCTTTCCTCTCATTCCCAAGGTTATTCAGAAAGTGAAATGGCTGGAAAGCAAACTAATCCTCATTGCTCCTTACTGGCCTCGTCAGGTTTGGTTCCCCTTTCTCGAGTCTCTCCTCCTAGACGATCCTTGGGTTCTGGACCCAGCTCCAGATCTCTTGACTCGCATGTTCAGCTTGCTTCACCCCTTGTTACACACCCTCAATTTGACAGCGTGGCTGCTCCAGTTCCATTCCTAGTCAGGCTTCATGACTTCTCACCCTCCGTGACTCATATCCTTATGTCCTCTCATAAATCTTCCACTAGGAGACTGTATTCCAGTAAGTAGAGGCGATTCTCTATCTGGGCGGAGAAAATGAATGTTGACTCTTACACCGCCTCCATTCCAGTGGGAATTCCTGTCTGAGCTTTTCTACCAGGAATCTGCGGCTGTCACTATTAGAGTTCATTTGGCAGTGATTTCAAATTTTCATCTAGACTTTCAAGATTCTAATCTGATGTCACATAGGCTGTGCAAAACTTTCCTTAAAGGTGCCACTTTATTAAGAACCCCCCTTTCAAGAACCTGTTGGCTCATGGGATTTAAATTTTGTGTTATCCAAATTAACTTTTCCACCCTTTGAAATTCCTATCTTGGAAGACTGTTTCTGGTGGCTATCACGTCAGCCAGACGGGTGTCAAGAGTTACAAGCATTGTCTGTGAAACCCCCTTACCTGATTTTTCACAAGGACATGGTGTCCCTTTGTACTAATCCTTCCTTTGTCCCTAAGGTATGTTCCCATGCCACTTTGAATCAATCCATAGAACTTCCGGTGTTCTTTCCAAGTCATTCCAACGCAGCTGAATACATGTTTCATCAGCTGGATGTCCATAGACAATTACATTTTTATTTGCACTGAACTAAGGAAATTAGGAAATCAGATCAATTATTTATTTCCTTTTCCGAATCCAGGTCAGGCTTACCAGTTTCCAAAGTAACACTTTCTAATTGGATTTCTAGCTGTATGGCTTACGTTTACAACTCTGAGGGTAGACCTTTACCCTTTAAAATCAAGGCTCATTCTACCAGATCTCAGTCTACCTCTGCAGCCTTTCAAGCCAGGGTCCCACTTGACAAACTTCAGTCTCCAATAGCTATTTAAACCAATAAGCACTTGTTTTCTTACCCTAAATTTGACCCTGCAGCTTTCTTGACACGTCTGTCAGCAGTTTGCAGGTTTCAGGTATCATCCAGTCCTTACCCTGTGAACTTGGAGGCAGAAGATTTTGGATGGATTTGGTAACGGACTTTTTCTTCCACCACTTCGGCATATAGAATTCAGAACTGTATGACCCATAAGTGGACTTCTTGTTCAGAAAGTTTAAGAAGTCTCCTTACTATTTCCCACTGATGGTAGTGTCTATTTTAATTCCATTGTTTTAAACATGTTTCAAGTATCTAAATATGCTCTAAAAATATGTATGATTGTGCAGATACTGTGTCTTGGACCCTTGCTTCTGCTTTGTTTTGAGGCGGTATGTCTGGGTACATGACCATTTTTTTTTTTTTTTTTTTTTTTTTTTTTTTGATGAGGTAAAGTACTGAAATTTTGAATTCATGTTGTTTTTATATGTAAAACTCGGGTCCACTCAGTAATTTTCACAACAAATCAAAATATGTGTCCACCATACCTCTTAGCACAAGAAATCTAGACAAAGCCTAAAATAATGGCGGGGGGGGGGGCAGAGGGCCAAAAACAGGGACAGATTTTAAATACTGTTCTTATAAACTCAGAAAGTTGTTAGAATAACTTGATTTGTGTTAACCTGCAATTTCTGAAGGATATGAAATCTAAAATAGGAATGCATGGCAGAATTATTATCCACAGTCCTCAGACGTTTGCAAGAAAAACACTTAATTTTATGTGGAACAGACCAAAAATACAAAGCGAAAATATGGACATTCTTTGAAAATCTGGATAGTAGAGAAGCATATTATCCACTTGTCTTTAGAGTTGAAGCTGAAAACAAAAAAGTACCCTTTGATTGCTTTCCATCCAATATTTACAGTCAACACAGCCATCCTAGAAAACTGGCATTTTTAAAACACCTTTATTAAATTATCACTTAAGACACTGGCAAACCTACATTAATAGAAAAGGAAACAAAAATTTTTTTTTATGTACATACATTATACATCACATATGTTTTCTTTATTTATAACTATCATTAGTCCATTACATAAATTGCTCAATTCCTGCCTTCCCCTAAACCTCGCTTATCTTCCTGGACATTAGTCTGCATGTATTGCTCCCCAGTTTCCATTTATTTCATGTAATTTACTCATTCCCTTTTCTAAAGATCCTTCTTCCACTTTTTATTTCTTGTATATTGTTCAGTAATTCAAAAGCAGTTGGTTTACACATTGACTTCCATTTCCTACTAATTTCTTTTTTGGCAGCCAAAAAAAACTGAACTTAATGAGGCCTTACTGTGTCTTGGCAATTCAGACCCTGTTTCCCCACATTTCCTTAGTTACAGCCGTTTGCTCACCCAATGTTTCTGACAGAAACTTTGCAGGGAATTTTTAAAGTCTGCCAGCTCATTACACACACTAAACATATGTTCCCAGTTGCCTCTTTCTTCCCCTTCATACCTCCAGCATGTGCTATCTACCTTAGGAAAATTTGTTTGATGTCTGTTTGTGGTATAAAAATACCATTGCGAACATTTCCATGCAAAAATCCTAAATCTTTTGGGCTTTTTTACATACTTGGGAGCCATACATATGCCCTCCTGTTGTTCTCTTGTAAACTGCTTTTCCAGTCTTTCTAATCTTTTCTAGCCACCTCTTATTGATTCTTAGTTATTGTGCAATATTTTATATACTGTGCTAATTATCTCTGTTAAAAGCAGTTTCTGTTCTAGATTCAACTAAAAACACTACCAGAGCAGGTCTTTCATGGAAGAGTCCCCTTTCCCTTTCTCTCGGCCTATACTATGATATCGATTCCTGGTAAGGAAGGCAGTCTCTAGCTCGCAGTCCAAATATCTTTTTGGCCTCATCCCACTCTGTTACCTTTCCTTTTCTAGTTATTTGCTCCTGATACCATTGTTCCTTTCGCAGTTTTCGCCAGTAAATACCAGCACCCTCTTGGCTATTTTCTGTACTCCTACTACTTGCAGTCATCCCTATTGGCAGAATCTCTTTCTGCATTCTTGTGTTGGCTTAGTTCTTAGAATATTTTCTGCTACTTTATGAATGTAATATTTCATGCTTTAATTTCTCCAAATCTTTTGGCTTTCTACTATCATAACGGGAATGGACCCCATTCCTAAGTCAAAGTACGATTAAAGTTCATGAAATTAGTATTGTTTCAATCTTTGATGTCAGCCAGAAGTGCTCTTCACAGTACCTGCAATGTGCCCAATAATGACGACTCCTGCAATTCGTAAGGACTTGCATGTAACATATCTAAATACGATTTTTATAAGACCCATTGCTCCTACTACCATTGGGACTGTCTGGGTATCTTTCTTCCACATTGCTCTCATTTCTGCCTGCAAATCCTGATATTTTATGACTTTGTATCTCTCTGTACGCAAAACACTGTAGTCACTGGGTGTGGTAATTTCAGTGATCAGTGTTACTTTTGTCTTTTCACGGACCACTATGTCCGGTTTTCTAGTATCTGTCATTTGAACTCTTGGTAATGGATGATGTCCTTCTATTTATATTTTGCAGTATTCTGTACAGTTGGGTTTTCTCGTTTTGCTACCTGAACATCTGGCCAGTTTACAAAAGTTTGCAGTCACTGCATAGTGTGTGGGAAGTCTGATGTGGCAACTGAGCGTGGGCCGTAAAAGTGATGTCTGTGTGCACCAGACTTAAGAACTACTCTGCCTCCAGTCGAATGTCAGGTGTTTCTGCCTTCTCGGCCGTTGGATACTCGAGAAACTCAGATAAGTACCCCATTGGGGAACCTTTTTTCAGTCATTGTATGTTAGTGCCTGTTCGCGTTGTCCAGAAAGGGCAAGTGTAAGTGCGGGCGTCAGATTCCACACAAAGATGCCCATGAACTTTGTCTATTCTGTTTAGGCAAATCCCATGACTACAAGGCCTACCCTGGCTGCCAGGCCTTTGTACCTAAGACCTTATGTAGCAGACGTCACATGCTCAATCTGTATCTAGAGAACCAACGTCTGAAACAGCTAACGTTGGGTATGGAGGGACCTTCCAACTTGCCTGCCGAACCACTGAGAAAAAGGCCAAGACCACAAGGCCTGCTACTGTTGCTGCACTTCCACCATCCTATGCTCATCCTGTGGCTGATGGCCTGAATTAACGCATGGGCCTCACCGCCTTGGGTATAGCAGGTACCATATTGGAAGCCGCAGAACTCTGTGCGGAAGGCACATCCATGGAGGCCCTGCGGACATAGGTCTCCACTGAGGGGGAACCAAGGCTTTTGGTAGACCAGTCAGATCTCTCCGCTCCTTCGCAGTTGTCCATTCCTAGGCCTTTCTCTGTACAGATGCTTAATAAGCCTTTACTTAAAAAGAAGAAGAGAAAGCATACTTCTCCTGTTAGGGAAAGTCAACCAGATTGGTAGTCTTTTTCACAAAGCCTCTTTAATGCATTCATGGCCTTGGGACCTACTTCTCTAGGGGACTTCCACAATCTCTTTTCCAGTACTGAGCCCTAGGCCTCAGGCCTCAGACCCTTCACAGGTGGAAGAGGAGGAGTACTCTGATTCTTCCTCAGACGAATCTCTCTTTTACACCTCCCAACTCCCTTCCTCACTTGGATATGCCTCTACAGAGGAAGAATCTGCAGAAGCTGATTCCCCTGCAGATCATCTTACCTTTGGGGAAACCGTAGCTGAGATGAGAGAGCACTTCAAGTGGGACTCTTCAGAAATTACTGAGGTGCAAAAACGCTACTCTGAGCTGATCCAGATGGATTCCTCAGCTCCCATGGCTATTCCACCTATACTCCCAGCCTTTCATGATGCTTTCTCTGCAGCATCCTTAAATCCAGATTCCCAACCTCCAGCCCCTCGCAGACCTGATAGGTTATACAAGGTCTCAGAGACAGCTATATTCCTGGTAACATGTCCAGCTGCAGACCCAGCCGCCATCTCAGTCACCACTGACAAGGCTTCTAAATTACTGCCCTCTACCACCCTCCTCCTGCTGACAAGGACAGCAAGACCATGGAGCATTTGGGTAAAAAAGTGTACACTTCTGCAACTTTGGCTTTCAGAGCAATCAGCTATCAGACGCACATGTCTAAATCTGTTTAGCCCTTTTGGAGAAAATTTCCAAACAACTTTCAGGTATCTCTGACTCTTCAGCCAATGCTCAACTGTCCTCCCTTGTTTCCCTGACCTCTCAGGTGAATAGACACTCTATCAGGTGCAGCTATGATGCTGCTGAGGCCTCAGCTAGGTTGGCAGCATCACATTCTGGCCTAAGAAGGTATTCATGGCTATACCTCCAGCCTTTACCAGATGATTTTAGGGCTAAACTAGTAGATGCTCCTTTAGACCATTTGGATCCAAGGTTGCAGACTTGTTTGTCCTTGCAACAAAAAGGTAAGGAGATTCAAGACTTAAAGCATCTGTTTGTATCTCCAATTCCTACGTTTCAAAAGAATTACCCATCCAAGGCCCAGTTTATTAGGAAGCATTCAGGCCGCACCTCCTCTTCCAGACTAAGGAAAGCTCCCAGGAAACAATCCACTCCTGCCACGGCTACTCCATCTACCAGCCAGAGGATGCCCTTTCAAGACAGGGCAGGTAGTGTGTGACTACATAAGCTTGAATCCCCCCCCCCCTTCGTCCCTTCTCTCCTTAATGTATGTCTCACTATCTCTAAGGATGGAGACTCATCACTTCGGACAAGTGGGTACTTTCAGTAATAGAACACGCGTACTTCATGACTTGGATTATCCCCTCAAAGAGAGGAGGTATCCCCCCTGCCCCCAAAAGAACAGCTCCACCTCTTACAACCAGTTGTGGACAAACTTATGGTCCAAGGCACCATTCACCCTGTCCCACAGGCTGCTATGGGAAAAGGCCTTTACTCCAGGATCTTTCTACTGCCAAGGAAAGATGGGCCCTGGAGACCAATTCTAGATATCTCCTATATGAATCTCTTCCTGCATGTACCCACATTTAGGATGCTTTCACTGCTACCTCTGTTCCCTCTAATCCTTCATTAAGGGTTCATGGCCACCTTGGACATCAAAGATGCCTACCTTCACATCCCCATAAGGCCCAACTTCAGAAGCTTCCTCCAGTTTTCAGTGACCCCCTCTCACTATCAGTTCTCTGCTTTGCCCTTTGGTCTGTTCACAGCACCCAAAGTCTTCACCAAATGTCTGGCACCACCGATTGCCTTCTGCAGGACAAAATGGATCCAAACCTTCCCTTAACTGGACGACCTACTCATCCAGGAAGAATGCAAACAGTCCCTCCTGCTCCAGTTGCAGAAACCCATTGCCCTCCTGCAGTCCCTAAGGTTTCAGGTAAATTACCCAAACATCTCACCTGAACCCTGCCCAGGCCATAGTGTTCCTGGTGTGCAGAATATGGACAGACATCATGAAAGCCTTCCTTCCATACCAAAAGGTGGAAAGCCTGACACAATACCTACTTTTCGTCCTTCAAACCAAGGAAATGACTGCAAGGCAGTAAAGTAACTCAGCCTCCTGGGCTGTACATGGCCTCCACTATACCTGTGGCTGCCTTTATCAAGACTTCACATGAGGAAACTGCAGTGGTACTTCAGGTCTGTTTGGATGCAGCACTCCCACCCCCTGGAGTACAGGGTACAACTCTTGCCCTGCCTCAAACAAGAGATCTACTGGTGGCTGACCCAGGTGAAGCTCAACCTGGGCCTTCCACTACAGCCACCACCACCAACACAGGTCATGTACACAGACGCCTCAGACCTCAGTTGGAGAGCTACGCTGGGGCTCCTAAATGTCCAGGGAGTTTGGCCAGAACCACACAGGAAGGAGCACATCAGTGTAAGGGAAATGAGAGCAGTACTACTGGCCTTGAAAGCTTTTCAACCCATGTTCCAGCAGGGAACCGTAAAGCTTCTCACAGGGAATACCACAGTACTGTGGAATCTCAACAAGCAGGGGGGAGCCAGATCTTTCTTAATTTGCAGACTAGCTCTCCTTATGTGGGAACTGGCCACCAGTCAGGGAGTTACTCTTCAGGTACAGTGGATATCAAAAGTGTACACACCCATGTTAAAATGCCACGTTTTAGTGATATAAAAAATGAGAGCACAATAAATGATTACAAAACTTTTCCCACCTTTAATGTGACCTATAACCTGTACAATTCAATTGGAAAACATATCTGTTAGGGGGAAAATATAAAAAATAAAAAAATGTGCAATAAGCTGGTTGCATAAGTGTTCACACCCTTAAACTAATATTTTGTTGAAGCACCTTTTGATTTAATTACAACATTCAGTCTTCTTGGGTATACACCTGCCATCAATTAAAGAGACTGATTAACCCCAAATAAAGTTCAGATGTCCTAGTAGGATTTTCCTGACATGTACACAGTTGCCTGCTACAGCAAATGCCATGGTTCGCAGAGAGCTTACAAAGCATCAAAGGTATCTCATTGTTGAAAGGTATCAGTCAGGAAAAGGGTACAAAAAAATTTCCACATTGGATATACCATGGAACACAGTGATGACAGTCTTCAGAAAGTGGAGAAAATATGGGACAACAGTGATGTTGCAAAGAACTGGATGTCCCTCCAAAATTGATGAAAAGACAAGATGAAAACTGGTCAGGGAGGCTGCCAAGAGACCTACAGCAACACGGAAGGAGCTACAGGAATTACTGGCATGTACTAGTTGTGTACTACATGTGACAACGATCTCCCATATTCTCCATATGTCTGGACTGTGGGGTAGGATTGCAAGAAGGAAGCCTTTTCTTACACAGAAAAACATCCAGGCCAGGCTAAAATTTGCAAAACAATGCATCACATTTCCCAAAAAGATGTGGGAAAATGTGTTATGGTCTAATGAGACCAAGTTGAACTTTTTGTCCACAATTCCAACAGGTACATTTGGTGCAAAAACACTTTGCATCACCAAAAGAACACCATCCCCACAGTGACAGTATCATGCTTTGGGGTTGCTTTTCTTCAGCTGGAACTGGGGCTTTAGTCAAGGTGGTGGAAATTATGAACAGTCTCAAATACACGGTGGTACGGCGGTAATGTTACCTCACAGCAAGAGGTTCTCCCGTCCGATTTTCGGCTTAGCTTGGGAGTGCCTTTTGTGTGGAGTCTACATGTCCTCCCCGCGGTTGGGTAGTGTTCGAAAGACATACGTGCGTAAATGGGCGTGCCTTCGTTGAAGGTTGGGCGTTGAGCTGGCACCTTGGCGTTTCGTAAAAATCTACTGCCAATCATTAGCAGACCGGAGTTCCGCTGTGGCGACCCCTTACCGGGAAAAAGCAGAAAGACAAACAACAACTCAAATACCAGTCACTTTTGGCTCAAAAGCTTCAGGCGTCTGGTAGAAAGCTGACGATGAAGAGGAATTTCACCTTTCAACACAACAATGACCCCAAGCATACATCCAAATCAACAAAAGAATGGCTTCACCAGAAGAAAATTCAAGTTTTGGAATGGCCTAGCCAGAGCCCAGACCTAAATCCAATAGAAAATCTGTGGGGTGACCTGAAGAGGGCTGTGCACAAGAGATGCCCTCATAATCTGACAGATTTGGAGAACTTTTGCAAGGAAGAATGGGCAAATATTGCCAAGTCGAGATGTGCCATGCTGATAAGACTCCTATCCAAGAAGACTGAATGCTGTAATTAAATCAAAAGGTGCTTCAACAAAGTATTAATTTAAGGGTGTGCAGTTATGCAACCAGGTTATTGTACGTTTTTTATTTTTTCCCCAACAGATTTGTTTGTTTTTCAATTGAATTGTACAGGTTATAGGTCACATTAAAGGTGGGAAAAGTTTTGAAATGATTTATTGTGGTCTCATTTTTTTATATTACTAAAACCTGGCATTTTAACAGGGGTGTGTACACTTTTTATATCCACTGTAGTATACATCCCTTCCCAACAGAACTTTCAGTTAGATTCCCTCAGGAGGTCCATGACAATGCCCCACGAATGGATGCTACACAGGGATGTCTTCTTGGACCTTATCCACTGATGGGGTACACCTCAAATAGACCTGTTTGCCTCCTTCAAGAACAGGCAGATTCCCTCCTCCTGCACAAGACTGCCAGAACCTCTGGCAATGGCAACACATGCCTTTTCAATTTCCTGGAAGGGGATGTTTCTCTATGCATCACCCCCTTCCTGCTTGTTCAGAAAGTCTTGCTGAAGATCCAACAGGAATGGCCGAAAATCTTGCTGGTGGCTCCCTATTGGCCAAGACAGCATTGGTTCCCCCTCCTCCTGCAGTTAGACAAGGGCAGTCATCACAAGTTACCCCTCAAAGTGGATCTTCTCACACAGGACAAGGGACCCTTAATCCACCCACAGTGGCAATCTCTTCACCTCACCTTGTGGCTGATAGGATTATAATTCCTTTCAGGCACCTTTACAGTGAGGACATGCTCACTGTCCTGCAGGAGGCCAGGAAATCTAATACCAGTAGATCTTGCATATCCAAGTGGAAAAGATTGTCCATATTGTGCCTTAGAAGACAGTTGGACTCATTGCAAAGCAAGGTACCCCTAGTGCTGTCCTACCTGTGTGAACTTTTGCAGGCAGGGTTGGCATTCTCCTCCATTAAGGCTCATTTCTTTGCCACTTCTGCCTGCCTACCCCTGGACCCCCCCTTAGCCTCCAGGTTGCCTGCAAAATTGTTTCATAAGGGGGTTCTTCATCTCAGACCACCAAGGAAGCCCATTCTGCCTCCATGGGACCCGAATTTTGTTTTAGAGAAGCTCACACTACCTCCCTTTGAGCCAGCATCCAAAGCTTCCCTAAAACGCTGCACATGGAAGACTGTTCTGCTGGTGGCCTTAACCTCAGCTAGAAGAGTTTGAGTTGCAAGCTCTCATGACTGTCCCACCTTTTCTCATCTTCCACAGAGATAGGGTAACCCTATGAACCAACCCACCCACCCTTCATGCCCAAGGTGGTTAATGACCTTTCCTGAAACCAAGCCATCCACCTACCCACTTTCTTTCCCAATCCCCAGGGAGACATTGAGAGAGTACTTGATTCCCTTGATGTACACAGACAGCTCAGGTTCTACCTACACAAAGCTAAGAGAATCAGACAGGCTGACCAGTTGTTTGTCTCTTTCCACCCCAGGACCCTGGGGAAAGCAGTAACAAAGCAAACCATTTCAGCCTGGATCTCCAGGGCTGTTACCTTTTGTTACACACACACACACACACACACACACACACACACACACACACACACACACACACACTAAACACTTACGAGGCAGGGTTAAAGCCAATTCCACTAGGACAATGGCCTCATCTGGAGCCTTCTTCAAAGACCTGGACACCTTCACTATTCTTGAAGCTGCCACTTGGTCTTCTGTGCACACTTTCACAAAGCATTACAAAATAGACCAGATTTTCAGGTCCAGGGCTGGATTCACCAGGGCTATCCTCCATGGTTTCGTGGAGAATTCTTCTAGGCCATAACCCCCTTCCTCACAGTGAATTTTGGCACTCGCCCAACTGTACAGAGTACTGCAACATGTGAATAGAAGTCGGAGAAAAATTGTGTAAAATCTTACTATAACCAAAGATGTCCTTCTGTTCCATGTTGCCATATTCCTTCCTTCCCACCTACCCCTCCTGATGTCAGGCATTTCCCTTCTTGGATGGCACATGACTTGCACTGCATTCTTTGGGACTGGTTCGGACTGGGGCACTCATTTCTGAAGTCTGGTGCTCGCAGACGTCATTTTTATGGCCCAACGCTCTGCTAACCACATCAGACGTCCCATGCACCATACAGTGACTGCAAACTTTTGTATACTGGCCAAACGTTCAGGTAGCAAGAGGAGAAAACCCAACTGTACAGAATACTGCAACATGGAAGAGAAGGACAACTATGGTTATGGTAAGATTTTACACAACTTTTCTAGCCCATGTGATGTAAACTTCATTTTCTATTATGCTGTATGGCTCATGCTTCCAGTCTTTTTCAACCACTTCAGTACTATAATGTGTGCACAATCCCCAGTGCAACAATCTTGTCACATTATTATGCCTTTCAGTATACAGTCCTTCTGCCATTAGCATGTCACAACCAGCAACAAGGTGTGCGACTGTTTCCAATTCAGTTTTACGAAACCTACATTTGTCTGTTTCTCCCACATGTTCAATGGACTTTGTAAACCAAAATGGATGCAGCCCACTATCTTGGGCCACCAATGTTAACCTTTCATCTCTTGGTTTGAATTCACCTCTCCTTAACCATTCCAGCATTCGTTCCTGATCAACATGAGGCTCTTCCAGAAGTTTTCTATACTTGCAACTATATGTATGCATTTTCCATATTTCTTGCCTTCTCATTTGGTTCTGCACCATATATTCTTTCTTTTGTTTTGTTTTTTTGGTAGATTCAGTTGTTGCCTGATTTTTCTCTACTTCTGGTTTGATTTCCATTCCTGTTTGACACCAATATGCTTCTGCTAGATTAAGCAGAGAAATCATCTTAGATTTATTCTCCTCATGTTTCAAAACTTTCACTACGTTTGGGTTTTGTGAGGTCAGCATATATGTGTAGAATCCCATGATTGCAGATCTATACATGGAATCAATTTCAAGGAGGCCCATCCCTCCTTTGGAACAAGAAATATGTAATCTTGGTATGCACCGATTTTTATAAATTATTTGGTGACCATGAAGTGTCCTCCTTGTATTCCTAAGTAATCTATCCAACACATTTTGGGGCCAATCAATCACTCCAAAAGTATAAGTTAGGACAGGAAGAGCAAATTGGTTTATAGCTTGGATTTTGTTCCTAGATGTCAAGTCTGTTTTCAGGATTAATTTGTCTTCTAAAGTATTCCTTACTAAGTTTCATTCGCATTTGTTCATGTTTTATTGTTGATCCTTCATCGATTCCAAAATATTTATACACTCCCTATTACTCAAGTTCTTTTATAATCACACTCTTGTCCCAAGCTGATGTTTTCCTGGTGCTGCAGTTTTCCTGCTTTAAAGGTTGCTTTTGCACATTTATCAAGACCAAATGACATTTTTATATCATATGAAAAAGTTTTGACAACTTGCAGTTCCTCATCTAATGAGCTGTACAGTTTTAAATCATCGAAAAAAGATGATGATGTAGCCTTTATCCATGAATGTGAGATAATATCAAATGCATTTTTGTAGTCAATCCATGACATACTGAAATTCTTCCTTTTTACAGTTCTCCACTATGACTTTAGATCCTTTGTTCCATATGACTTTCTTTTATTGCCCTCTTGTTACTCCCATAATTGATTTTTCTTCTGAATGACTATAAACTCTGCCGGCATCAGTTCCCATGTCTAGTTTATACGTCGTCGGAAGGCAAGTTATTCTACTATAATTTTTAGGGTAACTTGCAGGTTCACTCTTAAGTAGGAGCATTGTTTTTCCTGTTAGCCAGGTTGGTGTCAGTTCAGAGTGTGCATATAGATAGTTGTTACTCATGGCTAAATCTTCGTGCAAAGATGCTAATGCTTTTAACCAAAGGTTAGGTACTGCATCTGGGCCTGGAGGTTTCCAATTAGAGGCTTTCCTTAACTTTATTTCAATCTCTCTTGGCTGTTACTTCATCCCATTTCATATCCTGCACCTTTAAATTATTCTTTTTTTTTTGACTTCTTCTATCCATTTAGCGTCTTTGTTTCACATGATCTTCATAGATACTTCTCCAAAATGTATCTAGTTCTTCTTTTTTGGAGGTCTTTCAGTTCCTTTTACCTTGTTTCCCAATTCTCTATAAAACTTTTTTGGGTCAACAATAAATTGCTTATTTTAATATTGGTTTCACGTTTTTAATTTCTCCAAATCATTTGGCTTTCTACTATGATGGGAGTGGACCCCATTCCTAAGTCAAAGTACGATTAAAGTTCATGAAATTAGTATTGTTTCAATCTTTGACATCAGCCAAAAGTGCTCTTCACAGCACTCATATTGTGCCCAGTAATGATTCCTCCTGCAATTCGTACGGGGTTACATGGATTGGTAACGTATCTAAATACGATTGTAGATTCTTTTTTATAAGACCCGTTGTTCCAACTACTATTGGAGCGGTCTGAGTATCATTCTTCCACATTGCTCTCATTTCTGCCTGCAGATCCTGATATTTTATGACTTTGTCTCTCTCTGTACACAAGACACTGTAGTCACTGGGTGTAACAATTTCAATGATCAGTGTTACTTTTGTCTTCTTTTCTTGGACCACTATGTTTGGTTTTCTAGCATCTGTCTTTTGAACTGTTGGTAATGGGTGATCCCATGTGATATAAACTTCATAATTTTCTGTGATGCTTTGTGGCTCATGTTTCCAGTGTTTTTCAGCCACTTCAGTACCATAATGTTTGCACAATCCCCAGTGCAACAGTCTTGCCACATTATTATGCCTTTCAGTATACAGTCCTTCTGTCATTAGTATGTTACAGCCAGCAACGAGGTGTGCTACTGTTTCCAGTTTGGTTTTACAAAACCTGCATTTGTCTGTTTCTCCTACATGTTCAATGAACTTTGTAAACCAGCATACATGTAACCCACTGTCTTCGGCCACGAGTATTAACCTTTCATCTATTGGTTTGAATTCGCCTCTCCTTAACCATTCCTGTGTTTGTTCCTGATCAACATGAGGTTGTTCCAGAAGTTTTCTGTACTTGCGACTATATTTATGCTTTCTACACATTTCTTGCCTTCTCATCTGGTCCTTCACCTTATATTCTTTTTGTTTTTTGGCACATTCAGTTGCTGTCTGATTTATATCTACTTGTGGTTTGATTTCCATTCCTGCTTGACGCCAATATGCTTCTACTAAATTAAGCAGAGAAGTCATCTTAGATTTATTCTCCTCATGTTTCAAAACTTTCACTACATTTGGATCTTGTGAGGTCAGCAGATGTGTGGAGTCCTACGATTGCAGATCTATACATGTAATCAGTTTCAAGGAGGCCCATCCCTCCTTCGGAACAGGGAATATATAATCTTGGTATATACTGATTTTTATAAATCATTTAGTGAGCATGAAGCATCCTCCTTGTTTTCCTATCTTATCTATCTAACACATTTTGGGGCTAGTCAAGCACTCAAAAACTGTAAGTAAGGACAGGAAGAGAAAATTGGTTTATAGCTTGGATTTTGTTCCTAGATGTCAATGTTGTTTTC
Organism: Protopterus annectens; assembly: GCF_019279795.1. Taxonomy (NCBI): domain Eukaryota; kingdom Metazoa; phylum Chordata; order Ceratodontiformes; family Protopteridae; genus Protopterus; species Protopterus annectens. The sequence continues at coordinate 764,150,725 of NC_056747.1, read as the reverse complement.
AGTATTAATTTAAGTCTTCTAAAGTATTTTTACTAAGTTTTATTCGCATTTGTTCTTGTTTTATTGTTGATCTTTCAATTCCCAGATATTTATACACTCCCTCTTGCTCAAGTTCTTTTATATCACATTCTTGTCTCAAACTGATGTTTTCCTGGTGTTGCAGTTTTCCTGCTTTAAAGGTTGCTGTTGCCCACTTATCAAGACCAAATGACATTCTTATATCATCTGAAAAAGATTTGACAACCTGCAGCTGTACTTTCAGTTCCTCATTTGATGAGTTACACAGTTTTAAATCATCAACAAAGAGAAGATGAGAAGTCTTTACACTTTGTTGTTTTTTAGGAGCCAAATTGTAGCCATGGCCTAAGATTTTAAGTAAACAGCATAGCTGGTTAATGGCAAGGCAGAATAGCAATAGTGACAGTGAGTCATCCTGGAATATCTCCCTTAGAATTTTTATCCCTGGGATAATAATCTGTCCTTTATCATGGCTTAATTGCAAAGTGATCTGTCACTGTAATGTATTCAATCAGTGTAGGGTGTATCTTATATAGTCAATCCATACCATACTTAAATTCTTCCCCTTTTTACAGTTTTCCACTATGACTTCATTTCACAACAAATGATTCTTTGTTCCATATGACTTTCTTTTATTGCTCTTGTGTTCCACTGTCATAATTGAGTTTTCTTCTAAATGTCTATAAACTCTGTCAGCATCAATTCCCATGTATGGTTTATACGTCCACGGAAGGCAAGTTATTGGTGTATAATTTTTAGGGTAGCTTGCAGGTTCACTCTTAAGAAGGAGCATTGTTTTGCTTGTTGTTAGCCAGGTTAGTGTCCGTTCGGGGTGCATATATAAATAGTTCTTACTCATGGCTAAATCCTCATGCAAAGATAATGCTTTAAACCAAAAGTTAGGTACTGCATATGGGCCCTGGGTTTTCCAATTAGAGACCTTTCTTAACTTTGTCTCAATCTCTCTGGCTGTTACTTCATCCTATTTCATATACTGCACCTTTAAACTTCTTATTCTTTCTTTTACTTCTATCCATTTAGCATCATTTTTATGTTCCACAGGATCTTCATAGATATTTTCCCAAAATGTATCTACTTCCTCTTTTTTTGGTGGTCTTTCAATTCATTATACCTTATTTCCCAATTCTCTATAAAACTTTTTTTGGTCCTCTATCAATTGCTTATTTTGTACTTTTCCTTTTTATTTATCTATGTATCTTCTACGTTTTTTCGCTTGTGCTGAAATTTAAATATTCTGTATGATTGTTGTTATTCTCCTTAAGAATCTGCATCTAAAACCCTAGTCTCACCTTACTTCTTGAACTTCCCCCTACTTTGTCATCATCCCTTTCCATTTGTGTTATGTATTTGAGCCTTAACTGTGTAGCTCTAAAATAGTCCTTCAAGTATGTATTCCTAGACAACTGTGTTTTATTGCAAGGATCAGATTATCCCACTTAAGTCTTTCCCTCATCCCCTCCCAAGTAAATTCCTTCAACTCTGTATTAATTACTGTTTACAGCTTCTTTTGTGTCTGATAAAAATATGCCTGATCAGTATATAAAACTAAAGAGGCTTAAAACATTTTCACTGATTGTCTCTTGTTGTTCATCTCCATAAACAAGCGCTTCCAGTTTCTCAATCTTTGTATTATATTTCTTATCCCACATATGTTTTACTACCATAACAGAAACCTTTTTAAGCCATACTCCAAGTACTTCATCATATTATGTCCCCATCTTATCTACCTTTAACCTTGGCATAATTAGGGCTTCCTTAAATATTTCCATTCATGTTCTTTGTTTCTGCATTTGACTGCTTTATAAAATTTTTGAAACATCTCTAATACCTCAACAGGATCTCTAGTTATTTTTCTTGTAATAGTCTAAGTTTGGTGACAACCCTTTCTTTCTGCTGCCTTTGTCATTGTGCTAGAAGCATTAGTGCCCTAAAGTAGTTATCAAAATAGTTGCTTGACAGTAATCTTTCTAAACTCGTACATTTATCCAGATACTCCCTTATTTTCTCTTTAGCAATCTGCAGTTGTGCCTCTTCTTCTTCTGCAATATTCCCTTATTCTTCACTATTTGTAACCTTTGTCAGCCACTCTAAATAATTCATATTACTTTTTAACCATATCTCTTTCTCTTTTATTTCTATCCTATGTTTAAACTCCATTTCTACTTTATCCCACTCACTAGCTAGAGCTTTCTGTCTTTCTTAGTAACTCTCAAATAATTTTCATTATCCATTCCTTAAATTCCTCTCTTTTCAACAAGTAGGTGGAAAGGTGCCAGTGCTCATTTTTACTTCATTACCTTGCATTAGTGTCTTAGATGTGAAGTTGTTCTTTCTCGCCATTCATTCTTACAGATGGGTTCAGAGCCAATCCTCGGCTCCGAGTCAGCCAACTACAAAGCTTGAAGTCTTCAGACAGCTCGAGGCCAAGTCCCTATCCCGTGATGCATCGTGTGTTACCTCAGATCTAGTTTGCCGCTGCAACAGGTCACTGCATTCTTCACAGCTCGGTCCAGTATAGTTTTTTCTTCTAGAAAAAGTTTATCTTTATAAACTTTCATAATAGTTTTTCAATTTAATAACTTTAGAACTAGTGTGTAGCTTAACTTTTGATAGTCCTTTTATAGCCTTTTTGGCCTTCGTTTATCAGGTCTTTAGTATCTCCCTTCCCTTCCTTTTGGTGTTCCTTTTTATAGCTTAGAAGAGTGTTCAGTAGTTTAGAAGTGTGTTTAGTAGAAATGTATAGCTTATTAGAGTGTGTTTCTAGAACATGAACAGTTAAATTCCATTTAGCATTATGGAGCCCATTTGTTTTTTTAAGGGCTGCTTACTGTTTAAAATACTTGTGTGTTCATTGCATTTGTTGAACACTTGTGTGTGTGCATGTTTTAATATACCTTTATTACAGGTTTTCTTGTGTGCATTTAGATTTTTCTCATGGCTGACCAGAATAAGGAGAAACAACCCAAGTCTGGGTTTAAAAAATGTCCAAAGTGTGGACAGAAAATGTCTGTGACTGATGGCCATGTTAATTGCATTTACTGTTTGGGTGCTTTGCACTTGCAAGAGAGTTTCTCCATCTGCCATTCTTTTAGTAGCCGTGTCCTACATGAAAGAAAAAGAAAGTTAACTGACAGAGGGCTATTAAAATCATCCTTTCAAGAAGCTTTGGGCAACCATGATAAAGCTGGAAAATCCCCCAAATCTTCCAAGTCCTCTAAGTCTGTATCATCTGAGCATAAAGTTGTGGATCCGACAATATCAAAAAAACCTTGGACGTCGTCTCCACAGCCTTCGAAGCCAAGCGTCTTATCCTTTCGGAGCCTGTTCCCAGCCCTGGAACCAGACTCCACAGTACTGAAGTCACCAGTCTTACAATCGGTACCACCCTCGATCCATTCATCTCGGTCATCGATAAGCCTATCTGATTTGGATGTGGATCGTGTGGTGCAGAAGTTGTTACAGATATTGGCGTTTGCAAAATTTACATTGGTTCCGACCCAAGTGGTTTCAGAACCGAAAACTGTTCCGCCATCTACTTCTTTTCCTCTTCCGAGCCATACCGGTCCATCAGAGCCAGAGGAGTTGGACCTGATGATTTTGGAGCCTTTGGAACCGACGCCTGCTCCAGTGCCATCGGTTACAATTACTCAGACTTCCTTGGTGCCCATTGAGGAGTCTAGGAGCCGACACTCGCCGGTCGGGTCTGGGGAGGATAGCTGGACTGATTTTTCGGTTCCGACTTTACCTCTTGGGGCTTCGGCTCGGATGAGTTGGGCTCCTACTTCTGGATCAGAGTCCACTGTTCCGGTGCCAAGGGAGTCATCTTTTTCTTCGGACCTAGGGATTTCCTCCCACCGGAGCGGAGGTACTTTTGAGGCCATGAGGAGAGCAATGTCCCCCAGGACATCCACAGCTTCAGAACCAGCCACCTCTGTCCCCAAAGTGCCTTTGTCCACTTCTGCCTCATAGATACCTTTGAAGCGTAGAGACCCTGAGCCTCAGGAAGCCCCACTGGGCGGTCCCTGCTCTTCCAAGACCTCACCAGAAGCTCCCACTGATGAGGTTCCCAGGAAGAGAATTTACAAGAGGAAGCATCTAGACTACCCACAGGAATCTATCACCTCAGACACTGACTTGGATGAGTCAGAAGGGCCCCCACGGTCCCCTTCTGAGGATGTCGCATTTTCAGATATCTTGGAAATCCTAAAGCAGAGGGGTGGCTGGAAGCCCTCCAACCCTACTAAGGATGTCGGGCCTCCTGAAAGCTTTTGGGTCTCAGCCCTCCACCTCTTGGGTGTCTCTGCCCTTTGATGACCTTATGGAGCTGGTCTCATGAAGGGCGTGGGAGTCTCCGAACACCATGGAGCCTGTCCCTAGGAGGCCTAATAAATTTATTTCTGCCCCCCATGATCAGACTTTTCTCACGAAGGGAGTGCCTTTTGATGCCATGGTGTTGGTGGCAGCCACCAAAAAGGAGATGCCAGAAACTTCTTCCTCTGTCCATCTTCCTAACAGAGACTCTAGGATCATGGATAGATACAGGAAGCGAAAGTTTAGTTCAATGACTTTTGCTATGCGTTCACTGAACTATCTCACACATTTCATGAAACTGCAAAGAGATCTCCTAAAAGAGCTTGGAGATACTCTACAGGGTACGATAGTTGAGGGAGTCACAAACAAGGTTGCTTCCCAGCTTGCGACTCTTAATTCTGTAGTGAACTCTTCCATGCGTCTGATTTCATATGCAGCTGATAGAATGAGTAGGGCAGCGGGTACAGGTATAGCTCTTAGGAGACATGCCTGGATGCACTTATGTTCCTTTGCGGAGCTCTTTAAGTCATCCTGTGTAAACATCCCTTTTGATGGCTCGTCTCTTTTTGGGCCCAGAGTTAAGGAAACTCTTACCAGGTGTGAGCAGGAAGGAAAGAATCTGTCTGCCGTTGGAGTTTGTTTTTCCACCTCTACTAGACCATACCCCAAAGATCAAAAGGGAGGAAAGATGTGGTTCCGAAAAGCCCTAGGAGCCTTTCTGGACACAAGTGGTGAACCCCCTCCAGGGACAGAGGAGGGGACCATAATGCAAGACGCCACCCTCGCAGCAGAGGGGGTCTGCAAAATCAGGGTGACAGAGACCAGTTCTTTGGGAAACCCTACCAGCGCTCCTGAAAGGAGGCCCGACCCTCCTACTCTGGAGGCAGTCGGGGGTCGCTTATCTTTGTATCCAGACGCCTGGCTAAAAATAAACGACAAATGGGTACAAAGCATAATATCCAGAGGATATTTTATTCCCTTTGCCACTCCACCCCCCCCCCGATAACAAAAATCTCACGTCTCACCCATTTGCAGGGAACAAGCAACACTAGAGGTCCAAAGGTTGCTACAAAGAGTCATCCATCCGGTCCCAGCAGACCAGATAGGATCCAGAACTTAATCAAGATTCTTTTTAGTTCCAAAAAAGACAGAGGACTGGTGACCTGTTTTGGACCTCAACAGAATAAACAGATCTACCAAGAAGGAGAATTTATTTATTTATTTATTTACATTTGTTGACTGGGAGTGTCCAACTGCATGTAGGTCCATTTTCAGCGGAGACCCGGGGAGAAAAGCTCCACAGTTAAAATAAACAGACAGTAGTTACATTGGATCACATAGCGATTAACAATTTGATTAACATAGCAATTAATTACAAACATATTTACAGATGAAGAACATAGTACATCAGTGGATAACTAGAATCTTTATCTGCGAAGTACATAACAGACATTAACAAATGTTACTATAAGAAGTTCCTGCTGTATAATAAGTACTAGGCTTATGAGCATCTGAGCTTGCTTGCTATAATCAAGGTAGTTAGTGGGGTGGAAAGAAAGGTGGTGGGTGATATTAGAGTGGGAGTTGCAAGGGCATAGCCAGCATGTTTTTAGGTGCGCTTTTAGTACAGTTTTGAAGTGGGTGCATGATGGTATGGAGGTAATTGGGTGGGAGGGAGTTCCATAATTTAGCTATGGAGTAAGAGAATAGTGTTTCACCAACAGAGTTACTGGCGTTAGTGATCTGCAAGTGATTTTTGTTGCTGGATCTTAGTGGTCTAGTGGTGTGATAGGGTTGGAGTAGATTCTGGAGGGATGGGACATTTAGTGGATGGTTTACTAGTTTGTGGGCGAGTGAGAGTTGATACCATTGAAGGAGGTGATGGAGTTCAAGCCAGCCCAGTTCAGCAAGTGAGAGACAGTGGTGACTACGGTAGGATGCCCCTGTGGCGAATTTGGCGATTTTGTTGTAGCAGGTCTTTAGCTTGTTTAGATCGCATTGCCTTAGGTTGGTATATATTGGAGAGGCATAAAGTAGGGTGGAGATAAGGTGGGAATTTGCTATTGAAATCTTTGCTGCTTTGCTGAGAAGTTGCTTATTTCTGTACAACGCTCCTAGTTTTTTGTGGACTTTTTTATGGTCATGAATATGTGAATGTCAAATTTTAGTTTATCGTCTATTTCCACTCCTAGCAATTTGGTGTGTTCAGTTGAGTATATAGTGGTGTTGTCTTTTGCTGTGATGTTAAAGTGAGAGTTTTTTGATTATGTTTGGTAGGTTGGAAGATGAGTAGTTTAGTTTTGTTTGGGTTGAGTATTAATTGGGCATCGGATAACCAAGTTTCAACAGAGGAAACTGCTTCCTGTATGACTTTTTGCAGTTTGGGTAGGGACTGGGCTGAGCAGATGATGGTTGAGTCATCTGCGTATTGTATGAGTGTGCCATGTTTGGTGGCAGAGGCTAGATTATTGGTGAAAACAGAGAAGAGTAGGGGTCCAAGGATGGATCCTTGGGGAACCCCTATGGAGACAGGTAGTTGGGGAGATATGTCATTCTGCCATACAATGGATTGTTGGCGGTCAGACAGGTAACTCTGAAACCAGTTGGTGACTGATTGAGAGAAGGATTGGTTATTGAGGACAGCGATGAGCTGTTTGTGTGGGACCATGTCAAATGCTTTAGATAGGTCTAGGAAAGTAGCAAAGGCGAGATAGCCATTGTTTTTATGCTGAAGGATAGTGTTAGTAAAGGAGAGTAAGGCAGTGGTGGTGCTATAGTCGGAAACCATGCTGAGTATTGGAAAGGAGGTTGTTAGTAAGGAGGTAGTCTGAGACCTGAGAGTGCATGCATCTCTTTAGTATTTTGGAGAGTGGAGAAAGAATAGCTATGGGGCGGTAATTGGTTACTTCTGTGGAGGGGCCGCCTTTGTGGAGGGGAATTGTATGTAATACTTTCAACTGTGTGGGAACGTAACTTTCTGACAGAGATCGGTTAATCAAGATACATACTGGATAGGCCAGAGCATCAGCTGCGATTTGTAGGTATTCCCTTGGGAGGTTGTCTGCTGCTAATTTGGTGGGCTTAAGTTTAGTTATGAGTTTTTTATGTTGGAGGTAGGTACAGGAGAAAAAGAGAAGGCAGTGGGGAGATTACTAGTTGAAGGTGTGGGTTGGAGGGGAGGGGGTTGTGTTGTTTACCTAGTGATAGTATGGTTTGTGTGAAGTGTATGTTGAATGAGGTAGCAATATTTTCGGAGGAGTGAGGGATGTTAGGAGGAGGGGTACTGACTTTACCTGGGTGGAGGATGGAGTTTATGGAGGACCAGAATTGTTTGGGGTTGTGTTGGGAGGAGTCTAGGGCAGACTGGTAGTATTGGAATTTGTCCTGTTTTATTGGAATTTGTCCTGTTTTATTGGAATTTGTCCTGTTTTATTAGCTTTTTGACTTTATTGCGTAGTTCTAGGAATTTCTGTTTAGTTGAGGGGGTTTTGGTTTTGCGCCAGTGCCCCCAGGCTTTATACCTGTTTTTCATTTCTGACAGTGGTTTTCTTTAGCCATAGGGAGGGTTGTGCTTTGGTTCTGGAAAGTCTTATGGGGGCATGGTAATTAAGGATGCTCAGGAAGGTAGTATTAAAAAATTCAACTGCGTCATCAAGACTGAGGTACTTTAGAGGATGCCAGTTACATTCTTTGAGGGATGAGATGAATGTGAGTGGGTTAAAGTTTAGTTTTTTACGTATTTGATGGTAGATGACAGGTTTAGCTTGGTATAAGTATTTTTTGAGTAGGAATGTTGGGGAGTGATCACTGATGCTATCTGATAAGCAGCCTGTTATATATGACTGGGGCTCTTACTGACTAGTATCCAATCCAGGGTAGTGTGCTTGCTGGAGTTTTATTTATCCTGGTTGGCGACTGGACTAGGGTGAAACCATGAAGGTTTACATGATGGGTTGGATGGTTGCCAGAACAGGATTGCCAGTCAATATTGAAATCACCTAAAATTATAGTTTCTTGGGGGAGATGGTGGGTAGACCAGCTGAGGAGGTTTTCTAGTGGAGGGATGTTTTGGCCAGGTGGGAAGTAACATCCAATTATGTTGATGGTTTTGTTTTGGTTTATTTTGAGGTTGGTATATATTATTTCTTCATTGCCTATTTGTGGAGCTGATGATTTTAAGATCTGGATGTTTAGATGCTGTTTAAATATTATAGCTACACCGCCTCCTTTCTTGTTTAGCCGGTCTACTGTTAGTATGCTGTAACCGGTAGGGAGTATTTGCTCACTGGTAATGTGAGGTTTTAGCCAGGTTTCTGTCAGGATGACTATATCTGGGGAGTACAAGTCTATGGTGGCATGGAGTTCATGGACTTTGTTGGATATACTTCTAATATTTAAGCTAAGTAGAAGGAAGTCACTTGGCTTTCTATTGGCTGTGATATGGGAGAAGTTGTTGTTTCTAGTCTGATTATGAGGATTGGGGTTGGAGATGGTAGGGCCAGGGTTGGGGTGGATGTCTCCACTTAGGGCTAGTTTTGATATGCATGAGGTTAGTTTTCTCAGTTTTTGAATGTGTTTGTTTATTAGGGAAACTTTATTTGTGCTCTGTGGGTAATAGGTATGATGGGAGGGTTACTGTAGGGATGCTTTATGTTTGAGTAATATAGTTGGTAGAATATGTGGGGGGGGGTTCATAGGGATGGTTCTTGAGTTGGTGGGAGGGGAGCTAAGTGAGGGTGAGACTTGAGTGGTGGTGTGAGTAGTAGTAGTACAGTGGTAGTGGTTGAGTGGGGGAATGATGAAGCTTTGATAGGATGTAAGATATGCAAGGAGAGTGCATGCAGTGAGCATAGGTAAGGTATGCTTGTACATGTTAGTTGAGGAGGTGTGATAGTAGTGGGAAGATGGAGGAGGTAGTGTTGGGTTAGCGATGTAGTTGGCTATTGGAAAGATGGGAGGGGTTTGTGAGTGTAATAAAGGTAGGACCACTGGGGCGGGAGGGAATAGGGGGCAGGGTGGGGAGCGAAGCAGGTAGAGACCCTGTTAGTAGCTCTTATGAGAGGGCTGGAAACAATCAGGTAACAGAGTAAACTGATAAATGAATATATGATAGTGACAAAAGGTGGTTGTAGTTTTAAAAATGGTGCCTGCCACAGGTAATATTTATTAACTTTGGGATTGGCTTAAGGTAATAAACAGGGGAGGGGGAGAACAAGGGTGTGAGCAGGCAGTTCTTTTGTACTGCTGCTAATGAGCCAAAGCAAAGACAAGTTTGTGTTTAAGAAACAATCAGAATTGACCAAGGACTGCTCTGAAACTGTAAGTAATTTCTTAACCATTTCTCAGGTGGAAAAACAGGATAACCTTGTTATCAGTAGGCTACTGTGGTCTCAGTTTAAATTAACAAACACGCAGTATTGATCAGTTATGAATACTATTTGCTAACAGAAGGGAATAAGAGAGAAAGTGGAAGATGAATGTGTGTGTGTGTGTGTGTGTGTGTGGGGGGGGTGCTGCTTACAAGCCAAAGCAGAGTGCTCTCCAGGGGAAAATGAATATTGGCTCAAACAGGTAGACACTTACTCAAAGTTAACTTTAGCTGTTTGCAGACAGTTCAGACCTGGACTGCGCTTTTCTTATAAGAATGATAAAGGTGGTACCGCAGTTGAATACTTAAGAGTGGTGTTAGGTTGGGGAGACACTGAGCTCCTCACGGGGCCTGTAGCAGAGTGGATTGTAGTTTTAAAAAAGAAGAGAAGTTCTGGATGGTCACGCTACAGTGGATACTACCCTTTTTAGGGAAAGACAATTGGATCTGCTCGATAGATCTCCAGGATGTGTACTACCACATAAAAATGGCCAGACCATCCAGGGATCATCTCCACTTCCAGCTGGGAGCCAATCACTACCAGTTTCGAGCCTTGCCCTTTGGTATCACTGTAGCCCCCGGAGTGTTCACCAGATGTATGGCAGTGATCACGGCTCACCTGAGGCGTTTAGGATTCCAGGTGTTTCTGTACTTGACGATTGGCTCCTCACCTCCACCACCAGACATCAGCTTATACAAGCCAGGGACACCATGGTTATTTTTTACAATCAACTGGGGATTATCATAAACTTAGAAAAATCTGCCTTATTGCCATTGCAACACATTGTGCTTATCGGAGCAGATTTAGACACCGCCACCACCACTTTAAAACTTCCTCCAGAAAGGATATCGGTACTTTAACATCAAATTCTGTACCTCATATCCAGAGGCAAGGTGCCAGCCTCAGATGTGCTAAAATTGTTGGGGACGATGACGGCTGCAATAATAGCAATTCCCTTGGGTCGTATGCAGTGCGGATTTTACAATGGCTCCTGTTCACGCAATGGTCCTACCAAACCCAATGCCTCATCTCATCATTCTAACAAACTGTTGCAAAAAGGATCTTCGGTGGTGGTTGACCTCTCTCCAAGTAACGATAGGTCATCCTTTTATCCTACCCTCACCATTGGCCACTGTGACCACGGACGCTTCTCTGATCAGGTGGGGGGGGGCAGTTTCAGGGAAGAACAGCCCAAGGCACATGGACTGAACTAGAGACACATCTGCATAGCAATGTACTGGAGAGGAGAGCAGTACTCTTGGCATTGCAGTACTTTCAGGACTCTCTCCCTCTGGGGACAATTGTGGTTCAGACAGACAACATGTCTGTGGTCTGGCATATAAACAAGGAGGAACCAGGTCCTATCCCCTTTGTCGAGAGGCCCTAAGAGTGTGGTAGTGGGCTACCTCCACCTAGTGCTTTCTGACAGCAACGCACATCCCGGGGAAATCCAACATGATAGCAGACATACTGAGCAGGGGAATCCTGTTGCCTCACGAGTGGTCCCTCAAAGAAGAAATAGCGAAAAGAATATTCCCATATTCAGCAGTCTTGCTGCGGTCTTTTTGCATTCCCCATGAACACAAAATGCAGAAGCTATTTTGTCTTAATCCTCCTTCTGGGAGATGCCCCAAGGGATGCACTCGTATACGATTGGCCTCCGGGTCTCCTTTTTGCCTTCCCACCAATACCCCTGATATCCAAAGTGTTACAGAAAGCCAAAGCCCTGGGAAGGACCATCATTCTTATAGCCCCTCACTGTCCTCGTCAGATTTGCTTCCCCTTTCTTCTACCTCATCTATTGGAAGAGCCTTGGATTCTAGACCCAGTTCCAGACCTTCTGATGCACTTGTCGGGGGATCTTCATCCCTCCCTTCAGTCCCTAAAATTGACAGCTTGACTGCTCCAATTCCCAACATAGCCAGACTCCATAACCTCTTAACTGAAACAACATGTTTTAATATCTTCTCCTAAATCATCTACTAGGAAATTATACCTCAGCAAATGGAAGAGATTTTCCATATGGGCTTCTCAAAATAACATTGACCCCTACCCTACCCTAGCCCCAGTTTCCTCCATACTAGAGTTTTTGACCATGCTTTTCAAAAAGGGAGTGGCTGCAGCCACCATTCATGTGCAGCTCGCTGCAATCTCTAATTTTCATCTTGGTACTGAAGGCTTTAATGTAATGTTACACAAGCTATCCAAAGCTTTTCTCAAAGGGACCTTCCACCTGTGCCCACCCATCAAATCCCCTTATACACCTTGGAATCTAAATTTTATGCTTTCACACATCATTCTTCCACCATTTGAGCCAGCTTCTTCATGCAATTTGAAATTTTTGACTGTCTTTAGTAGCCATCACATCTGGCCAAAGAGTTTCAGAGCTACAGGCCTTGTCTATAAACCCCCCCTGTATCTGATTTTTCATTCTGATAGTTTCACTACAAACAAGTCCTTCATTCTTACCTAAAGTTTGTACTGAAGCTAACGTTAATCAAACCATAGAATTACCGTTTTTTCCCCCCAAACACACCAATTACTTGGAGTACATGCTGCACAAACTTGATATTCACAGACAACTTCGATTTTACCTAGATAGAACCAAAGAATTTAGAATATCTGAACAACTTTGTTTCCTTTTCAGACTCCTGTGGCAAAAACCACTCTGTCGAAATGGTTATCTGATTGCATCACCTTCACTTACTCAGCTACCAATATACGTCTGCAACAGAAAATAAAGGCTCATTCAACCACATCTTCAGCCTTTACTGCCAAGCTACCAATAGATAGTATTTGTTCAGCAGCCACTTGGTCAAAGCCTCATACGTTTATCACTCATTACAAGGTCGATAGGACCTCCATGGACAGGGCTTCCTTTAGTTCCACTGTCCTGAGAAACATACTCCCGTGAGCCACCCGAGAAAGATGGTGCTAGGGACGCTACCCATCTGTAAGAATGAACGACAAGCTAGAACAACTTCACATAAAGAAGTTATGTACTCACCATAAAGTTCCATGTGAATTGTTCATCTCGCCTTCATTTTTACTTCCCACCCTCCAACCCACTCCAGTTTTTTTCGAGGCCCGAGATTCATGTTTTATCACGGTTGCTTTGTCTTTTCTATTTTTTCCTTACCTAAAATAGGGATAGAATGGCATATGGTATTGTTAGAGGCAGCAAACAAGATCTGAGGTAAGGTGCATCATGGGATAGGGACTTGGCCTTGAGCTGTGTGAAGACCTCATGCTTTGTAGTTGGCCGACTCCGAGCCGAGGATCGGCTCCAAACCCATCTGTAAGAATGAAGGAGAGATGAGCAACTTGCATGGAACGTTATGGTGAGTACATCATTTCTTTCTTTTTTTTTTTTTGGTGCATAATCTGAAATTATTATTGGATGTTTGTTGAAGCTTTCAATCAAATGCACACAATCTTGTGAAGTATATTTTCTATCCAGTCTAGCTCACTTATTCTACACTGGGGGATAATATGTAAATTCTACCCCATGTTTCTACTACTGAATTCACGTATTCCTTAACAAATTTCTTCATAAATCTACCCCCTCTTGTTACATTTTCCCTTCTAGGTCCCCCTAATGCATCGTTACTTTTGCAACTCAAGTTCCAGTCCCCACCCATAAGTAACATTCTTTGCTGAAAGCTGATTATTTCTCCCAAAATTTTCATAAGTTCCATAGTAGCAGTTTTCATTGGAATATAAGTAATCCTCTTCCCTTGCCAGTAGAGCCTTACTGTCACAAAGCTAGCATTATTGTCTTTCCCCCCTTTTCTATTACTATTGGAGCCCCTCTAGAAATCAGTATTATTACTCCCCCTTTTGCTTTGTCCCAGATATTCTGTTGAATGTCTATCCTGAAATCCTTTCCTTGTCAAGTTCACATGCTCATTTCTTTCCAAATGCCTCTACTGCAGTAGTGTTTGGCATTTTTTAATATAATTCAATACTGTTTCCTTTTTGTTTATACATGTAAGGCCATTTATGTCCCCAGATAATATGGCTCGTGTAGCCATTATGATTAAAACGCAGTTGTTACCACGCATTGTATGTAACGAGTTTTTTTGTGAGTCTATTTCAAACATTTGCATATATGCACAGACTAATGTTTGGCAAGCTGATTTAAATTTCAGATTCATTTTGTATAAATAAGTTTTATTTATCCCATGTGCTACTCTGGCCTGTCATCTATATAATAACACAGGGAACTTAATTCAGGGAGTTTCTAAGTAGTTTCATGACCCTCCCATCAAAATCTCTTAGACCCTCTTTCACCTCTAAGAAACAGAAATAAGCAATCCCTGCTTTCTCAAGCCAAGCAGGGAAACAAGAGATTACAGGAGTGGATCACTAAGACACAAGGATATGTTCCTATTAAGGGAATAACTGTGCCATCATTCTTCCTCTGGCTCTGTATGTTCCTGTTTGACAACAGACTGTGAGAGATTTCTGGGTGTTAAACGTGGTTTGCCTCTTGCTTACAAGAGAGAAGAGAGATTATGTAAGAATTTAAGCTTCTTTCCCCTTTGCCAACTTCCAGAGGAATTCTAATTCAGAAACAGGTTCCTCCTTTTGCAAATATCACAAATCTTAGCAAAAGAATTGGCAGGAGAGACCCAAATATGATTTCAAAGAACCTAAAGGATCTTTTTCTGACATGACTTCAAACTTTGGACTATCAATTTTCCTGCCACCTACACCTCGGCCAACCCCTCTTCCATTCTTTCAAGAAAGCTTTCTCAGTCCCTGCCACTATTGAAATGGATAATGTCACAAAAATGTGTTTTTATCATAAATCAGAAAGGATACAAACTAACTTAGACCTTTCCCATCTCCATTCTGGAATTCCTTGGGTTCCTCCAAATCAAAAAATCTTAGTTGTAATCATTCGTCAGGCAAGCTATGCCATCAAGGAACTACAGAATCAGTTCTTCTCTTCCAAAGAGGACAGGGCTTTAGTCAAGACTCTTCCTTGTCCCAGAAAGAAGGGTACATGGAGACCCATTTTAGACTTAAGAACCCTATGTACTTTTTATACATTCAAAAAGATTTTCAATATCCAGAATTGTCTGCCTGTGATCCTTCTGCAAGCTTTTATGGTCCCCTAGAGCTGAAAGACTCCTATCTTCACATTCCCATTTATCTAAATCATATAAAATTCTTATGACTTTGTGCTTTGGAATTTCATTTTCAGTTCTCTGCTTTGCCCAGTGGTGTTCATAAAATGCTTCTGTGCTATTTTTTTTTCTTTTTTTTTTTTGCAGCCTCCAGGGTATCCATTTATACCTTTATTTATACCCTTATTTACATGATTTTCTTATCCAAGATAGCAAAAAAGACAAACTGGTACATTCCTCTGTGGGTCTCTTTCTCCGCCTCGGATTCACTTTAAACATGAATAAATCCACTGTTCAACCTTCACCTAGTCTAATTTTTCTGGGATGTCATATGAATATTGATTACTTCATGGTTTTCCTTCCTCCTGACAAATATAGTTTCTGATTTCTTACTTGCAGTATTTTCTACCCTTACAAATGACCTCTGCAAGAG
The DNA here is from genome assembly GCF_019279795.1 of Protopterus annectens. Taxonomy (NCBI): domain Eukaryota; kingdom Metazoa; phylum Chordata; order Ceratodontiformes; family Protopteridae; genus Protopterus; species Protopterus annectens. Next base: position 764,135,438 of record NC_056747.1, on the reverse strand, counting down.
AGAATTTGAAAATCCTGGGTACATGGCTTCAGCTATGCAAACAATACTTTTTGCTAGACACCATATGATGAAAATTCAGTGGTATGTCAAGCCAATTTGGTTATTACACTGCCAACCCCCTGAGCTTCCCAATCTGTCTATTTTTCATAAATAAGGAATTTCTTTAGTGGATCATAAAGATGCCTTTCAACCAGAAGTGCTTTTTTTCTGATTCATTCTCCCCATTAGCAAGTATCTAAAGATGCTTTAGACCAGGCTTAGTGAGCCAGAGTATGGTCAAGGAAGGACAGGCGCAGATCTATACAGATTAAAGAACTGAAAGCTTTCTCCTTTGCCTTCAGTCCCTTCATCATCTCTTGTCTGCAGAATTCCTTCAAGTTCTGACATACAATACCACCATCATGTGGTATATCAGCAAACTGGGAGGGATAAAATCTTACCGTTTCTGCAAGTTAAAAAAACACACAATGCAGGCTCCCACGAGTGGTAAGTCCAAACGCCAAAAAGTGCGTGACAATGTAAGTGAATTGTAGCAGCTGAAAGCTTTTCCTGAAAAATGCAGTCTATGATCGAAAGTCAGTAGTCAAAACCAAGCAGACGAAACGTAAAAAAATCCCTTTAACGCAGAATTTATTGGTTTAAAAAGTTTAGCGTTTTCGCTCGAGACACAGCTCAAGCTTCCTCAGAAGTACAAGTAGTTTACAAACAAACCATCACTTTTAAAATGCTAAGCGCGGGCTTTTTTACTAGTGAAATTTAAAGAGACATAAGCCTTTCTTTTAGTGTGTAGTACTACGTCACCACTAAAAATACTCTTTCGGCTATGCAAATACAAATGGTATAAAAAAAGAAGAAAAGAGAATAAAATGGTTTGATAAAAACAGCAACTCCGGACTACAGCAACCGCTGTGTGCCCTCCAAAGTTACTTATGAGCATTTGGTTCATTTCAGTTCACAATTAGTCAGTATTACACGCAATACATAAACATAAAAACGTGCATTGGTTCCTACCTGGCACAGTGAAAAAAACCTAACTAACAGTACGAGTTAGAGAAGCATTAAAATATGTTAAAAATCAATTTAACTGACCGTATTATGTAAAACAATACACACTTTAGTTTCTGTGTATTAACATTCCACCTTAAGCCTGTTAGCGTTTTCGTGGAAGGACCCTCTTTTAAAAATTAAATTCAAGTATTGTACTTACAATGTCTCACTATTAATGTTAAAATTTGGAACTAACCTTAATACAAAATAGGGCGGCATCATTCATGCTCATACACAAAATAAATCATCTATAGCTCAGCTTAATGAATAATGACGTAGTACTACACACTAAAAGAAAGGCTTATGTCTCTTTAAATTTCACTAGTAAAAAAGCCCGCGCTTAGCATTTTAAAAGTGATGGTTTGTTTGTAAACTACTTGTACTTCTGAGGAAGCTTGAGCTGTGTCTCGAGCGAAAACGCTAAACTTTTTAAACCAATAAATTCTGCGTTAAAGGGATTTTTTTACGTTTCGTCTGCTTGGTTTTGACTACTGACTTTCGATCATAGACTGCATTTTTCAGGAAAAGCTTTCAGCTGCTACAATTCACTTACATTGTCACGCACTTTTTGGCGTTTGGACTTACCACTCGTGGGAGCCTGCATTGTGTGTTTTTTTACTAGTTTTTTACGTGTTGTCTTTACATTGGTTTCTGCAAGTTAGCCGTAAAAGCTTGGGAGACTGCTGTCAATCAGAGTCTCTTCCTTCAAGGAAATTATATTCCTTCATATATGAACATTGTTGTGTATTACTTGAGCAGATCCAAAGCAGACCCTCACGAACAGAAACAGAGTGGTGGTTATTAAAAATCAAGGACAATCTAAAAATTCTGTTGGTAACCCCATTTTAGCCCAGACGACATTGGGTCTCTTTTGTATTTCATGTAGCCAAGGGAAGTCACTACATTACCTCACATGATAGACTCACTCACACAACAAAAGGGCTGTCTTGTTTACCCAAACTTGAAAACTCTCATTCTGACAATTTGGATGATAGGTTTTTAACACCATTTAGGCACTTTTTCTGAGACCTTGCTACATTTATTACAGGGGTTTAGAAAGTCGAGTCAGTATTACATGATCGAATGTTTAGATGATCGAACACCTAAGTGTCGAACTCTGACAATCGTGAACAGCCATTTATGTGAATATTTTTCCCTGGGAAAATATTTGCTTGGCTGCCCCAATGTAGAGCAATCTCAGAGTTGGTATATTTAGTTGGGGGGGGGGGGGCACAGCCCCCCACTTGATTAGTTTTTAAAGGTTTGTTTTGTTTCCTATGGCCAAGCAAATTTTTTCCCAGGGAGAAAATTTGTGTAAATGGCTGTTTGCGGGCTTAAGGGTTTGACATTTATGGGTCGACGTTTAGGTGTTCGATCACCTTAACGTTCGATCACGTAATATAAACCCTAGAAAATCTACTGCTAAAGATCTTACATTTCCAAATGGAAGAAAATTCCAATTTGGTGCCAAATGAAAGGACATTAATTCTTATAAATCTGATATTCCTCTTAATCTTTACATACTCTTGTGAGCTGCTCATTTCCAGACTTGGCATGCTCTTCCATAAAAGCACGCCAGTTAACCATTTCTGCCTGTTTACCTATTGGTTCATAGGTTCATAAGGGAATACTTGGCTAACAGCTCTGAAGGGCTGTTTTAAGCTTAGCCAATAACTCAAGGTCAGAATCAAACCCTGTATCTTGTGTTTGAGGTGAAGACTTTAACCAGTATGTTAAAACCACTCCTACTTATAATATTAGATCTTCATTATCCCTAATCCATCCACTTCAAAAACCTCCCCTCCACCCCCGACTCCAAATTCTCACTGTCCCAGATGGACTTAGTAGACTCCGTCTGAAGCCCATTTGCTCTCATCCGATTATTCCCAGTAGAAAACGTATCCCATTTTCAAGGGTTATGCAGCAAACTCAATCTGGGGATGCAGAGGGGACAGGTGAATTATGGGAATAGGGATAGAGCTTAAGTGTTTGGAAAGGAAATCAAATCTGCATTGCCCATTATATCCTTGTCAGTTAAAGTTAACAGACTGGGGTCATGAAGATTTAGTGTTACAATAAATTAGTATCCTCTGTTCAATCCATTTCTTTGTAAGAGTGTTCTCTTGTGTCACATCCACTTGCAATGTCCCAGGCATATACTGTACATCATTACTGGATGCTATGGCTTATTCATTCAGTACCCGTTCCACACTTGGGGAAAATGTACTTGATTTCTTTATATTTAAAATGGGGTTGCATTCTCAGAATGTTACTTAGCCCCTCCTGCAAATGTTTATCTAACTTCAGAAAGCATCTCCTGAATTTGTGAGGGGTTTAATTCTTTATTTGACCATTTCAGTTCCATGTCAGGTAAACCAGACCTTAAATCAACACAGTGCTGTCCATTTCCTTCATATATTAGACTGCACTCCTGTCATGGTATGCACACAATCACTGCCTTTGTTGTTGAAAAGACCAAGGAAGTTTCCCTCACATCCTGGCCGTATTTCCTCAGTTTGTGTAAATACCACCTCTGGTCTCTTCGGCAAATGGAAGATGCCTAATGAGATTAACCCAGTCAACAGAAGTAAGGTTGGGGCAGCGTAGTTGCCTTGATCAGTGTGATTACCTAGATTTAGACGTAAGCACTGCAGACGAAGCCATTTTTAGTAAAATAGGTCAGGAGTCTCATTTCCATAGTAGAATGAAGTCTCTGGCATAATATTAGGCAAATAGCTGAAGTTTATTCTAGTCTTAAAATGGGGAGGGGCAGATAATCCCAGTTTCAAGTGAGATATTTACAGATTGTTGGAGGGTTGCACTGTTAGTGGACAAGTAAGCAGGGTACTAGTGTGGCAGGTGGAGATCAAAGTTGAGATTGGAAAAGTATGTTTGATCAAACAGTAGATGTTGAAGAGTGAGGAAAGGCTGTGTGTCATGCACAGCATAAGGTAGTTAACTACCAGTAGTATTAGAAATGTAGTAGCATTGTGTGGAGAGCATGTACTGAGGTATATATCAGGCCACATGACTTGCATGAGGATAAATACTGTGCGAGTGAGCAAACAAGCATTATTGATGTTTCCTGCCATCAGCTCACCAGTGCACTACACAAAGGAAGTAACTGTGTGTGTTTGGGAGAGGGCAATTTTCTGAATAGCTGAAAAGGAAGTGAGGAAGAAAAATAAAGATAAAGCTGGCCTAGGTGAAAGTTTAATGTGTGAGGTAATGTATGCTCGAAAACTGTGTGTGCAGAACTGCTTCTTACCAAGTGTTAAAATGTTTGTCAAGCAGCTTTCTTATATTCACTCCTCCTCATTCTGTTAATTTGTTAAACTTTCTATTTTAACAACACTCTTAAGTCAAGCCTGCTGAATGCATGTTTACTACATATAACTTGATTCAGTCAGTCACAAAAACTGTAAAATGGCAAACAAAACTCAAGACTTGCTGGTCCTCTTTTGCCATTTTTCCTTGCAGTTCATAACCTCATCAGCTTTTTACAGATGGCTCTTTGAAGCTGTTTCCTGTTAATGGCAGGATGTTTGTCTACATTAGTAAGAAAATATTCTGGGAGGGGTGCATGTATGTAGACAGCTGCATTTTATTCTTTGGTAAATGTGTTGTGTGTGTGTTTTTTAAAGGACGAATGGAATGAACGAACATCTAAATAGATGTATTAGTTTGCTGTAGGTGCCCTGAAACACCATTTTCTGCTTTTCCTGCACTGGATTAAAACAGCAGTTATTTGTTGCAACTGTACTACCCCTGATCTGTTTGCACCACACCCATTCTGCTACTGGTGTTTAAGTTCTGACAGGCCAGATGTAGTTCTGCATGTAACTTCCACAAGCCTACATTTCTACCTGTTTTGCAGCAGAGTATACTTAATGTTTCTATGTGTCTCAATGTTTGCACTGGAACTAGTTTGAACAATTGCATGCACATGTGTATGATCTCCTTTCTTGTTCACTAACCTTTTAGTTGATTTAGCTTTTACTTTTTTCTTTCCTGTCTCCTGGGTTAGGTTCAGATGCATTCACTTCTTTTTTCCTTGAGATGAGCTCCTTCGGTGGAATTGCATCTGTCCTTGTTTTGATGCTTATCAGATCATGTTGTATGTTAAGGCAGTAACTTGGCATCAGTCTGCCTTGCTGTTTTATTCATGTTTTCATCAGGAATACCCAGACTTCATTCATTCTTGTCATATTATTACAGGAGTCCTGCAGTTTATCAGGTAGAGGTGTGATGAAATGGGGATTGTTGATTCCCCAAGTTTTAATAAAACCTCTGCATGAAGCAGAGCAAGGTCATGTAACACTGAGAGTAGGAACATTTCTTCTTACCCCTGGTGTTGTGCAATCTCAGAGAAGTCTGTATAGTCTTTGTTCTAACAGTTGATGTGCAGTGTCAGACTTTTTCCCCAATGGAACTAGCTACAACCAAAGGTCCTGATGGTGAGATAGTGAAACACAAGCTACACTTGCAACTGGGCAAATACTGACTATTAAATTTGTTTGGCACTTTTAGCTTGTATGGAGTATGAACTGCTTGTACTTCTTATCCAGACAGCTCATTCCTTCATCTGTTACACTGCTGCTCTTTTTTCTCCTTATTTTGCTAGTTCCCTCTCCCTTACATCTGTAATGTCTTCAGAAGAGCTTCTTGAACCATGGTGTGGAATAGTGACATTTCTATTTTTGGTGGTGTTACTAGTGTATTTCTATGTTTTTAGGAAGCAGTGCCTATTGTCTGCTGGCTGCTGGGTGCTTTGAGTGCTGCAAATGTTTGCTTCAGAACAATCCCTTTATAGCAGCAAAACTTGCTCATTCCAGCAGCTGTAGCTAGAGAAACACATCTCCAGTGAATGAGAAGCACTTCCACAATGTTTTTTTCTGCAGTACTGCTTAATTCACGAAAGAGCGAGGGATATTGGTCATAAATTAAAATGCAAGCTACTTATGTGGGACTGATTGCCCTCATGACTATAGGTTATGAACAGCTGTAAATGTTAATGAAGGCAAGAATCCTGAAAAAAAAGTCTTTTGAAAATTGAAAAGTTTGAGCACTTGTTTTAAAATGTGAACTATGTCTTTGGATAAAACCTCCAGAACATTGATGCAGCCATATTAAAAGAAAGTTCAGAAAAGCTTTTGCTTAGAAACAAGGTGGTCGTTTTAATTATACTCAGCCAACAAAATTTTAAAAGCTTTGAGCAGTAAATGGTTCTCAGGACAAGTTGATTTTGTTCAGCACCACCTGCAAACCCGAAGTATTATCTGTGAAAAATGATTTTATATCCTGCTTGCAACCCTGAGATACAGATATCTACGTCTGACTGCAACCTAATACCTACAAGCTAAATTCCTTGACTGCATTGCTGAAAACTGTCAGTGCAAACACAAACTAGGCTATTGTAAAGTGAGTATTCTTCATAGAAAGAGTGGTAGCCACTCAGAAATGTACATCAGTGCTACTTCCAAAGGACCAAAAAAAAAACCCCCCTACAATGCTCACAATTTTCTGTTCCTATTTACCAGTGAAATTAAACTTTTTTTTTTTTTAATAAAAGACAAGAAAACACACTTGCATAGCTGCACTGAAAATACAAATCAGTATTGTTACCAAAAACAGATAAAATCTTCTGTTTGCTTCAGCATTGCTAGCACAATAAGGTTATATGCCAGTGTTCCTTTATAGCAGTTGTAAAGTTAGTCAGCTCATATATCACTGCATTTTAACAGGTTTAGTTCTGCATTATGTGGTGTATTTGATCACATTGTGTACGGCGTTAATGAAGTTGTGTGTTCTGGTTGCATAGCATGAAGTTGACTGGCCAAGTGACTGCACTGAAGTGGTTTTGTATTTCCCATTGCTTGTGCTCAAGATGTGCTGGTATACAGGCACTGTTCTGAAGGTCAGATTGTAGTCAGTCTTATTTCAAAGAAGCCAGGCTTGAACTGTTTCCTTGATTTTGATGAGAAACCTTGAAAATTATCCACTTGTTAAAATTCAGTGGTGACATAGCTGACTTTGGCAATGCATAGAGGCATTTATTTTCACAATCCTTGCATGGCCATATCCACTAATGGGTCTTTTGCTAAAGTTTATACTGCTATTGCAGTAGTTTAAAAAAGAAAAAAAAAGTGAATGCATATACACAAACATAACAGCATGAAAATGCCAAGCACAGACACTGCATGCTGTTTTGGTGCTTGCATTTCCTGGAGGGAATCTTACCTGAAATTAAACGGGCACAAACAGTGAAATAAGAAAGGAAAATATTGACCATTGTCATAGGTTTATACTAGGCTATCTGCCCTAAGGCATTTATAAGCCTAGCCCAAATTTTTGTGGCTTACGCCACCCCTTATATGAAAAAATGCTGTGCCCATTAGTTTGTTGTGCCTCTGTCCAGCAGTGACACAGAGATGATTCTCGGGGTAAACCTACGATCTCCCATCCACAGGTCAAGATTTCTCTTGAACAGAGCCAGCGAGGTGCTCTGCCTCACATGGACCGGGATTTTATTCCACAGCATAGGGAGTCTCTGAGTGATAAATCTATCCCTCCAGCACGTCCTATTTATATCCGTGCTAAGGTTTAAGTCGCTTGCTCTAGTGGTTTTGGTGGATTTGGATTTTTTGAGGTGGAGCATGTCCATTAATTCCGAGTTGGACATGGCCTTGTATGTCAGGCACATGTCACCTCTGAGCAGACAGTATGTGACTGAATAGAGCTGGAGTTTCTTCAATCTGGCAGCATATGACAGATTTTGGAGTCCCTTTATCCTTTTGGTGAGGAACTTTTGGGGTCTCTCCAATTGCTGCAGATGTCGGGTGAGATGCATCCCGAATGGGGCATTGTACTCGATCATTGGTCTGGTAAGTGAAGAGTACAGGGGAACAATGACCTCACTAGATCTGGATGTGAATCCCTTCATGATCAGGTAGGCAATGTAGAAGGTCTTTCTAACCACTTTAGCAACGTGAGTGTCAAAAGAAAGGCCACTGTCAACCTGGGTCCCCAGGTCCCTGATAACCTCTTCTGTGCTTAGTGGATTGCCACCTATATGGTAGCTTGGGGTTACCTTGTTTTTCCCGAAGGGTATGACTATACATTTTTTGGTGTTTAACTTCAGGCCATGGCTCTGGCACCAGCTATCTGTTTCCGTGAGTCCCTTCTGAAGGATATCCGTGTCCGATGCACTTTCCACTATGGCGCCCAGTTTGCAGTCGTCTGCAAACTTTGTCAGCCAAAGTCCTCCCATGTTGGCCTGTACTTCTGAGAAGTAGATGCCTAACAATAGGGGGCCAAGGACCGAGTCCTGTGGGACACCACTTGTGACCGGCTTGGAGTCTGACATAGCGCCAGCAACTCTAACCCTGTGGGTTCTGTCCTTAAGCCAGTTTGCAACCCATTTTGTGACATATGGGTTTACATTTAAGCTGGTATGTTTTTCTACAATACCCGAGTAGGGTATTGTGTCGAAAGCCTTTGCAAGGTCAAGGTAGGCTGTATGGACTGCCTTTTCCTCATCAATGGCCTTGGTGACTGTTTTGAAGAAGTCGACCAAGTTCAAAAGGCATGATCTTCCCTTGACGAAGCCAAACTGGGTCGGGTCCAATGTCTGCAAGTCCCCTATATCTTTGTTTATGAGCTCCATTATGATCCTCTCCATAGCTTTGCAGACTAGACTTGTTAAGCTTATGGGGCGGTAATTAACAGGGTCCGTAGAGGCACCGCCTTTGTGGAGTGGGACCACAGTTGCCGTATGCTACTCCTGTGGTAAGGCTGAGATTAAACAGCTGCCTTATGTGCGGGTTTAATTCCTCATTTAGCTCGTGTAGCACACAGCCGGGGACACCATCCAGTCCCATTGATGCTGTGTTTTTAGCTTTAGAGAGAGCAGCTTTCACCTGCGCATTTGAGATGTCTGGGAGGCTACACTCCGCTGGGATAGTGATCTCTCCTTTAGGGGGGGAGAGGGGGTGAAGTTTGCACTGAACCTGTCTGCCAGTATGTTGGCAATGTCTGTGGGTTCAGTGATTCTGCAAATTAAACCCATACCCTCCTACATTCTATACAGTTGTTCCTGTTTCTGGGCTTAAAGGAACTCTGTGGGTAGTTAGGTACCAGGTTTCCCTGTTTTCGTTAGCAGACCTTTTTCGTTTCAGCTAGGACAACCCTGGCAAGGTGATTTTAAGGTCAGATTACTTAAATGTGTAAATGCAGAAAAGCCCCTGCCTCTCTTTAAGTCAAGAGGTATTAACAGTTGCTCAGTGTGAGATGTCCTGGGTTCGATTTCCAAACAAGGATTAATATTTTTCTGTCATATTCCAGTAAACAAAAACAATGCCACATAGAGGTGTGTGTATGTGTGTGTCTGTGTGTGTGTAAAACCTGATAACAAACATTGAAAGAAGTCTTCAGTAGAATTCCTGAGTAAATGTCTTAAGTGAAGTTCAGTATATCCAATGCCATCAGAGTGGTCATGTTTTTGTTTGAGGACAAACTAGAACGTGTAAGATTATTTCAAAAGCTAGAAGTGTAACTTGCAACTTGTGAAGTCATCAGCACTTTGACAGAAATATGGAATAAAGTAGTTACTATGAATAAATGTGTCTTGTTTAATTGAAATGCAGTTATTTAAACCCACAGTATCTAAAAGTTTGGGAGGTTGGTACTCAAAACAAGCACGCTATCAAGGTTGTGAAACCCTAAAAACATGTTTTTGGTTGTTTTGCTTTTTTGCAAGGGCCAAAGTCCCCTACATCCCCTCATCCCAAACTATATGTATACTATCTTCAGAATTGCATAAGCTAGCCAGTCGATCAAAGCTCGGAACATTAAAGCTGAAGAGTTTCCCAGTGTAGCAACTCCCGTTGTAGCAGCTGGAGCCCTTTCAGATTCAAACTTTGAACAACTGGCCAGCTACAAAGAGTAGGGCTCAAACATGAAACTCAAGAAGAGTAAGTTATCCTTTCATGGAAATACTGATTGCAAGATATCACTTATTGTAGCATTCCTGCCTTATTTAGTGTAATTTGTGTTACAGACATGAAGTGAAAGGAATGATAAATGTCTAGATGATTTATTCCTGTATAGTGTTGCACTCCCCAGGACAGAGACCTTTCAGAAATATGCATTTTCTTCAGTTAAAATAGACAGGAAATACAATATGGAGTGCCTCCCTCCATGGTATAGATGGATGCCGCCTTGATATGCATATCAGCAAGTGATGCATCCCATTTAGGTTACCCCTTCCCAGCTATGCATATGATGTTCCCCCTTTACTTTTGTTTTTCAGTGAAAAGGAATGATAAATGTCTAGATGATTTATTCCTGTATAGTGTTGCACTCCCCAGGACAGAGACCTTTCAGAAATATGCATTTTCTTCAGTTAAAATAGACAGGAAATACAATATGGAGTGCCTCCCTCCATGGTATAGATGGATGCCGCCTTGATATGCATATCAGCAAGTGATGCATCCCATTTAGGTTACCCCTTCCCAGCTATGCATATGATGTCCCCCCTTTACTTTTGTTTTTCAGTGGCCAGCGACCTCACAAAGAGATGCCAGGAGACTGCCCCTTCCTAGAGAGGGAGGAGCCACATGTTGAAAGGGATATGGTTGATACTGCTAAAACTAATAAAAAAATATGCCTTGTATTTTGTGGGTTTGCTTAGAAAGGTTGTTTTCTTCAGGATTTCCTAGTGTATCTGTTGAATGGTGCAGCAGTACCAACAGTACGGAAAAGTGTGTAGTACATGATCAGAGGGACTCTCATACAAATCACATGTATGCTTGTAATTCATATAGCCTTCTCATTACAGATTTATGCAGTGTGTTCAGCTATGTCACAACCTTCAGAACCGCATCAGTTTCAGCCTGGCAACTGGCACATGCCATTCCTTAATACATAGTTGTCGTATTGATCCTTGCTGCAGTAGCCTTAACTGCGTGTGTTAAATCCTTAGCAGGATATAACAGCCAGACAGCATCCAAAGCTTTAGGGCACATTCCGCATGCCCAAACTGACAGTCATCTTGTGCTGAGGTAACTTAAAAAGGCAAGTTTGGGTGCTAAGTCTTTCAGAGCTTTTCTGCTGTTGAAGAGAATGCAAGCGTTCGAGGATTGGCAGCAGAGTTGTGCTTTTCCTTTCCTGGGCAAATAAGTTCCCTTTTGGGAAAAACCTTACACATTAAAAAATGTTTTATTATACTTTCCTGTTTAGGAAAGTTATTTTTCGTTACAGGTTTGTGTTTTAACAGACTGTGACAAGACTTAAGTGTACTTTTAAATGGGAGAACTTGGTTGTGCTCTCAGAATCTCCCAGATGATTTGAAAAATGGGATTTTAAATTCTCTTTTGGACATAGATTTAGTTTTTAGTTCCTCTGCTACAGAGGTTCTCAAAATGTGTGATGAACAGGGTAAGTTGTTACATGGAATCTCTTAAGATTTTTCATTCCTACTTTTCCAAATTTTCTAAGGGATTATCTAACTCCTTATCCAGTTTTGGCAAAAAATCTAAATAAGCAGTCCCATCGAAATGCTGGTAAACAGATGCAAGAAAAGAAGTAGCGGGGGGGGGGAGGGGGGTCCAAAATGTATTTAGGACCCTCCCCGCCCCATAACTAAGGACAGTCCAAGTCAGAATGACTCGTTAAGGGACCCAGGCAACAGTGGTTCTCACTTCTTTTGGAAATGGCAGGGGCAATTACTGCAAGCTTCCTCACAGAATAGATCTGACCACACAAGAATAGGGGAGTTGGATACACCTCAACTTCAGCGTACTGCCTGGATGATAGTATCTTAATTCTCTTTAGGCTCCTGTTTACTGAGGATGTGCAGCAGATACAAATGGAGGCAAGAAAGCTTGCTACGAGAAAATCGTGTATTAGCAAATGGAAAAGCCTTTCTAGTTGGTGCCAACAATATAACCACCACCCGTTAAGGGCTAGTTGTTCTGTGGTTATACAATATTTGTGTGAGATACTGTTCTGTAACCTTTCTTACTCTTCCATCAAGGTTCATTTATTGGCTATTTCAGCATGTCTGCCAATGGATCATTCTCTTTCAATTCATTCTCATGTCAAAATATTTTTAAAGGGGTTTTGCATAAGAGGCTGTTAAGAAGACTGGTGGCCCTTCCTTGGGATCTTAATTTTGTGTTAGAGAAGCTAAAACTTGCTAAGTTTTAACCAGTTAATCTGGCTGACTTGAGTTCTTAGCATGGAAAACTCTTTTACTGATTGATCTGACAAAGAGTATCTAAGTTGCAAGCTCTTATGGTGAGTAAACCCTATCTCATTTTCCACAGCGACAGAGTTTCTTTGAGAACTAATCCTTCTTTTATGCTTAAAGTGATATTCAAGTTTACTTTAAGCCAAATTATGCATTTTACCATTTACTTTGCTGAACCTAAAAATGAGGGAGGAAAAGATGCTCCATCCATCTTGACCAAACTAAATCGTTCAGATCTTTGGATCAGTTGTTTGTCCCTTCTTCTTACCTTCCCAAGAAATAATCTGTGTCAAAACAGACTATTTCCAAATGGTTGTTTTAGGCTATTACATTTTGTGATACTCACCACAGCAAAAGTATTCCAGGCAGGGTCAAGGCCCACTCTACCAGGGCCTTGGCTTCATCTATGGCCTTTTGGAAAGGGTTGGATTCTAGAACTGTTCCAGAAGCAGCAAACCTGGTCCTCTGTACATACTTTTACAAAGCACTATAAACTTAATTCCTTCTCTAAGTCTAGATTAGACTTTGATAGGACCATTCCTCAGGGCCTCCTGGACCCTTCCCCTTCCACCTGCCAAATGTAACCTAGGGTTATATATAGCCAAGGCTACTACAGCAGTGATCAATGTGATGGACATAGTACAGTTGTGTAAGTAAATTTTCTGAAACTGTAGATGTTTGAATGATCTCTGCTGCAGTGACCACTTCTTCCCTCCAGTCCCCCCTTTTTTTTTATTATGCCAGGGTGTGTATATATTTTTACTCCTAGCTGTCTTGTCAGGCCTCATCCTCCCTCTGTCAGTTGGCATGAAAACTCTTAAGAGCTTGGCACTCAAGCCTGTGCTTTTAGATAGCTCAGCTTGATGCTTTAGGCACTTGAAAGGTTTCCTGAAGTTTTGGAAGCTTGACTGGCTGATATATCCTTGGCAGGATATAACCAATATAGCAGCAGTGATCATTTGAACATCTTCTGTTATGGTACGTTTACTTACACAACTTACTGAAAAGCACAATGAGCTCCCTACTACTAACTTGACCAAATTCATCTCTGTGTATATGAGAGTAACCTCTTACGTACTTGCATTACAGCAAAGATGACATGTTGGAAGAGCCTAGACATCACCAAGAAACAGACATTCTCCAAAATGTTGTAAAAACAGATGCTGTGTGCATTGGTCCAACACTGTAACACAAGAATGCAAAACATGTTTCTTTTTCATTAACCAGTATGCATTATTTAATTAATAAAATAGAATGGCTTACTGAATGCTCTAGCAAGTCCAGACGTAGTATGTGAGAGTGTTCAATCTCGCCGTTTGTTCTTACACACGGGTTCGGAGCCGATCCTCGCCTCCGAGTCGGCCGCATAGCAAAGCTCTGCATCTTAGAGAAGCTCGAGACCAGGCTATATCCCACAATCCTCCCTGCCATTACTCAGATCTAGTTTGCCACTGCAACGGATCACATCGATAAGAGAGCTCGGACCAGAGAAAACTTTGTTGTTCAGATAAGATAGTTATTGTTTTGTTTAAAAGTTCTTATAGTTATTGAGAATTTAGTTTTTGATCTTACTATAGTGTGTGTGTGTGTGTGTAGTGTAGTTAGTTCTGTCATTGTTTTTCATAGGTTTCCCTTTGGGGCCTACCTTTCTATAACTTATAGCTATATATATTTTTTTTCTCTCTTAATTATAGCTAGTGTTTAAATCTTTTTTTTACAGTAAAAGTGTATTTTGCTGATTATGTCTGAAAAAGTCAAGTCTGGTTTTAAAAGGTGTCAGTGTGGGCAGAAAATGTTCATCACTGACAACCACACTTCCTGCGTCTACTGTCTTGGCCCTCTCCACTTGCAAGAGGCTTGCTTTATATGCCATTCCTTCAGTGGGAGGGTCATGACAGATAGACGCAGGAAACTTATAGACAGGGGACTTCTTAAGCCTGCTTTCCAGGAGGCTTTGGATAAGGCAGACCAGGCTTTTAAGTCCTCGAAGGGGTCGAAGATGTCGGAGCCCATGTCATCGGCTCCGAGTTCATCTTCTAAAGTTCGTTCGCCGGTTCCACAGACTTCGGGGCTGAGCGTCGAACGTTTATCTTTCACAACGTTTATCTTTCACTGAGCCCCAGGTCTTGGAACCGGTGTCGGAGCTACCGCCACCTTCCATACTTCGGTCGGTGCCATCTTCGACCCCTTCGACCTGATCTTCCAGACCGTTATCCGATACTGATGTGGATCGTGTCATGCAGAAACTTATGGAGAACACGGCCCATTCCAAGTTGATTGCAGTTTCCTCCCAATTGGTGTCAAAACTAGAAGGCCTCCCTTTATCTCCAACAGGTCCTCCTTCGAGACCCATCCAGTCTTCGGAGCCGGAAGAGGATGAGCCGATGATAGTGGAGCCCTCAGTGCCAAAACCGTCCATTGCACGATCGACACCATTGACCTCGACTCCTTCGTAACCTATAGGTGAGTCACGGAGTCGACGATCTCTCATTGGTTCCGGGACCGAGAGTCGTACCGACCTTTCGGTGCCGACTCTCCTCTCGGGGCCTCGGCGCAGATTGGCTCAGCTCCGTCCTCGGGGTCGAGACCCATGGGCCCCGTGTCTGGGATTCTTCCATGTTCTTCGGAACCAGGGGAGTCCTCGACCCGAGGTTCAGGGATTTTTGACCTTATGAGGAAGGTTTTGTCTACACAGACAATCACTTCATTGGAGGCGTCTTCTCCCTCCCCTAAGGAGCCGCTCTCTGTTTCTGTTCCCACGACACATCCAAAGCATGGAGCACCATTGCCTCAGCCACCCCCAGAGGGTGCCCCCTGTTCCTCGGAGGCCTCACCGGAATCCCCCTCCGATGAGGTTCCGAGGAAAAGATTGTGCAAGAGGAGGCACTTGGATTCCCCGCAGGAATCTCTAACTTCTGACACTGACTTGGATGAGTCAGAGGGGTCCCCAAAATCCCCCTCCGAGGATGTCTCATTTGCGGACATCTTGGAGATTTTAAAACAGAGGGGTGATTGGCAGTCCCTAGCCCCCACTGAGGATGAGTCGGTGTTGCTGAAGGCTTTTGGTGCTCAACCTTCTACCTCCTGGGTTACTCCGCCCTTCGATGAATTAATGGATTTGGTTGCTCGAAGGGCGTGGGAGACACCAGACACAGTGGAACCGGTCCCTCGAAAACCAAGCAAATTTATTACCGCTCCCCAGGACAAGTCTTATCTCACCAAAGGAGTTCCGGTTGACGCTATGGTGGTGGCTGCAGCCACTAAAAAGGAGATGTCTGAGTCTTCCTCTTCTGTTTATCCTCCTAATAAGGATTCTAGGACTATGGACAGATACGGGAAGTGCGTTTTTAGTTCAGCGACTTTTTCCATGCGTTCGCTAAACTATTTGACACATTTTACACGTCTACAGAGGGATCTCATCAAGGAGCTGAGAGATACCCTCCAGGGTAACACAGATGCTGCTGTTTCAGATAAGGTAACAGCACAGCTTAACACCCTTACCTCCATAGTGAACTCGTCCATGAGGCTCATCTCGTATGCGGCTGAAGGGTCGAGTAGAGCCGCAGCTTCAGCAATTGCTCTACGAAGACAATCCTGGATGCAGCTGTGCTCATTTGCGGAAGCCTTCAAGTCTTCCTTCGCCAATGCCCCCTTTGATGGTGCCACTCTTTTTGGGCCCAAAGTGAAAGAGACACTAACTCGGTGTGAGCAAGAAGGAAAGACTCTGTCTGCTGTCGGAGTCCATTTTTCCGTTCCATCTAGACCGTACCCCAAAGGGCAACGAGGCGAAAAAATGTGGTTCCGTAAAACTCAGGGATCTTTCCAGGCCACACAGAGTGACCCCCCCCCCCCAGAGGCAGAGGGGGGGGCAGAAATGGAAGACGTCGCCCCGGCGGCAGAGGGGGTCCGCAGAACCAAGGCGACAGGGATCCTATCCCTGGTAAGCCTTTCCAGCACTCCTGAACGGGGGCCCGACTGTCCTGCTCTGGAGGCAGTCGGGGGTCGCTTGGCTTTATACCCACAGGCCTGGCTAACTCTCACCTCAGACTCCTGGGTAAAAAGCATTGTAACCAGAGGATACAAAATCCCCTTTATGTCAACTCCACCCCAACAAAAAAGGTTTCCAGATGTGCCACCCCGTCTGCAAGGCCCAGCAGCAATAGAAATTTCATAGCTGCTCAAAAAAAGAGTCATTCAGCCAGTCCCGGCGGACCAAAAAGGATCCGGAACTTACTCAAGGTTCTTTTTAGTTCCAAAAAAGACAGGGGACTGGAGACCCATTTTGGATCTCAGCAATCTCAATACCTTTGTGAAGAAGGAAAAGTTCCGGATGGTCACGCTTCAATCGATCCTTCCATTTTTGCAGAAGGACGACTGGATGTGCTCAATAGATCTCAAGGACGCGTACTACCACATCAAGATGGCCAGACCGTCCAGAGATCACCTGCGCTTCCGGCTGGGAGCCAGTCATTTTCAATTTCGAGCCCTGCCCTTTGGGCTCACCTCAGCCCCCAGGGTATTCACCAAATGCATGGCAGTGGTAGCGTCTCACTTGAGATGTCTAGGATTCTGGGTGTTTCCCTATCTGGACGACTGGCTCCTCACTGCCACCACCGAGCGTCGCCTCATACAAGCCAGAGACTATACAGTCAACCTTTGTTCCCACCTAGGGATTTCCATAAACTTCGAAAAATCTGCCTTACTGCCCTCATAGCATATTTCATTCATCGGAGCAGACCTAGATACGCGCTTAACACTGGTAAAGCTCCCTCCAGTAAGGGCTTCATCCCTCAAGGAACAGGTTCTTCTTCTTCTGCAGAGCAGGAAAGCCCCGGCCCAACTGGTGTTGAAGGTTTTGGGACTCATGGCAGCATCCCTGATTGCAGTTCCTATGGGGAGATTGCACATGAGGCTCCTCCAATGGCTGCTGTTCACGCAGTGGTCGTTCCAGCAGTTACCCCTAACGCACAAGATTCTGATAACAGATTTTTGCAAGCGAGACCTCTCATGGTGGGTGTTCAGTCAGGATCTCACTATGGGTCGTCCATTTGTTCTACCAAATCCGACGGCCACGATAACCACGGACGCTTCCCTGATAGGGTGGGGGGGACTTTTTCAGGGAAGAACAGTCCAAGGGGAATGGTCCAACATGGAGTACAACCTGCACATAAATGTTCTGGAAATGAGGGCAGTGTTCTTGGCGTTGCAACACTTTCAAACCCTCCTACCTGTAGGAACAGTAGCAGTTCAGACAGACAACATGTCTGTAGTCTGGTACATAAACAAACAAGGGGGAACCAGATCTTACCCATTATGCAGAGAGGCCATGAGAATTTGGCAATGGGCAGAGTCCACGGGTCGCTTTCTGATAGCAACGCACATCCCGGGGTCATCCAACGTCATTGCGGACAGGTTGAGCAGAGCCATCCTGTTACCTCACGAGTGGTCCCTCAAACTACAGGTGGCGGAAAGAATTTTCCACAGATGGGGCCAGCCTTGCTGCGATCTATTCGCCTCCCCGATGAATACCAAATGCAGAAGCTATTTTGCCCTTCTACCCCTCCAGGGGATGTCCCCAGGACGCACTGATACACGATTGGCCCCGGGTCTCCTATATGCATTTCCACCTACCCCCTTGATTCCCAAATTTCTTCAGAAAGCCATGAACCTGGAAAGGACAATTATACTCATAGCCCCATTCTGGCCTCGACAGATATGGTTCCCCTTTCTTCGAGCCCATCAAACAGAGGAACCGTGGATCCTGGACCCAGTACCAGATCTACTGACACATTCGTCGGGAGTTCCTCACCCGTCTCTTCTATCCCTCAAACTAGCAGCTTGGCTGCTCCACTTCCCCGCCTAGCCAGGTCTGATACACTTTCTCCGGCAGTTCAACGCATTTTGGTTGCCTCTCATAAGGCTTCCACTACAAAACTCTACAGGAGTAAATGGAAACGCTTTGTGTACTGGGCATCTAGTCAACACTTGGACCTCCTGGTAGCTCCTTTACATAAAGTTCTAGAATTTCTATCCATCCTTTTCTACAAATAGCCTCTACTTCCACACTAAGAGTACAGTTGGCAGCCATATCCAACTTCCATGTTGGTGAGGACGGTTCTTCTATTATGTCCCACAGGCTTTGTAAGGCTTTTATGAAAGGTTCCTTCCATCTTCGACCGCCCGTCAGAGACCCTTTATTCCCATGGAATTTAAATTTGTTATTGTCGCAACTAATGTTGCCACCCTTCGAACCAGCCTCTTCTTGCCTCCTGAAGTTTTTGTCGTGGAAGACTCTTTTTCTTGTAGCGGTTACTTCAGCTCGAAGAGTGTCAGAGCTGCAAGTACTTTCAGTCAAACCACCTTACTTAATTTTCCACCCAGATAGAGTTTCCTTACGAACAAAGCCGTCTTTCCTTCCTAAGGTATGTTCTGTCATAAATATTAATCAGTCCATTGAACTCCCTACTTTCTTCAAAAACCATACCAGCAAGTTGGAATATATGCTGCACAAGTTAGATGTCCACAGACAGCAAAGATTTTATTTGGACAGGACTAAGGATTACAGAAAAACAGATCAACTTTTTGTTGCATTTGCAGACAATAAAAAAGGCATGGCAGTTACAAAACGTACACTTTCTAAATGGCTTACTGATTGTATAGCTTTTGTGTATTCTAAGTCGAATCAGGCCTTGCCCACCAAAAATAAGGGCCATTCTACTAGATCTGTTTCCACTTCCTTGGCTCATGCAGCTCGCCTGCCTTTGGACACGATTTGTGCAGCAGCCACGTGGTCTAAACCACATACTTTCATCGCTCATTATAGAGTTGACAAAGCCTCCAAAGACAGGACATCTTTTGGTTCCACTGTGCTCAGGAACGTTCTTCCATGAGTCACTCAGGGTGACGGAGCTAGGGACGCTACCCGTGTGTAAGAACAAACGGCGAGATTGAACACTCTCACATAATGAAGTTATGTTCTTACCATAACGTTCCATGTGGAGTGTTCATCTCGTCTTTGTTCTTACACCCCCCCTTCCCTCCCTCACGTGTTTGGAAGAACGAGTAGGACTAGAGTCTGGTCCACATGCCATTACCTCTTCCAGGTATATTGCCTCTTACCTCATGGGGTATATTTCGTTACCCTTTAGTTAATTTATCAGTGAGATAGTGTCTCTGAATTTTTGTGGCGGTATGTAGCCTTAGCACCTCAGGTTTATGGTTGGTCTGGTTTGCTTGCAAACTAGATCTGAGTAATGGCAGGGAGGATTGTGGGATATAGCCTAGTCTCGAGCTTCTCTAAGATGCAGAGCTTTGCTATGCGGCCGACTCGGAGCCGAGGATCGGCTCCGAACCCGTGTGTAAGAACAAAGGCGAGATGAACACTCAACATGGAACGTTATGGTAAGAACATAACTTCTTTTTAATGTTTTAAAAATGTTGTAATGAAAGATGAATCCACATTGCTGCGTTTACATTTAAAACAATTAAGTGTGCTGGTCTAATATTTTCCTTATGCTACTACTGTACACTAAAGCACATACTACATTAAACAATACTAATAGCACTGCTGTGTAAGAGCAGAAACAAAATGATGCAACAACAAAAAATGTGTACCATTTATTAAAGTGACACCTATAAAAATTAAATTTATAACACAGAAAACACTTATGTCTGAGTATTAAAAAATGCAGACATGATCATTTACTAGACCATACATGTGTGCAGTGTTGGAGCTACAGCTGCTGCAGCAGAGATTCCAAAGTACAGTGGCATTATTTCAAAGAGGTAAGCCATTTTTACTTTAAATTGTGTCACTGTGTAATAGCAATGCGTCATGTCTGAATTATGACCACTACAAGTTTATCCACAGCTGCCTTTATTTGGCCATGTGAACTTTGGCCTTGTGACTGAATCACACCAGCAGTGTGTGCAGCCCACATTACCAATGCCCAAATCATTGATGCATTCAATTAATCATACATTTTATTTAAAAAGGAGTACTAAGCTCTAGAAGCTAGAGCATGTTATGAAGCAGGAAGGTGATGGGTTTAGAAGATGAGCAGCAAAGTATTCGCAAGTAATAGTAGCGAGTTCCTGGAGAAGCCTTTGAGTGGAGCTCATCTGGAGAGTAGTAGATTTCATTCACATGGAATAAGGAAGCAGAGGCTGCTTTTGGCTATGGGATGCTAATGGGAGGAATGTTCCTTTCAGAGCATGAAAAACTGTGTTTCTGTAACTGAAGTGAATAAACTATAAAATAAGTCATGTGCTCCCTCAGTTTTAACATAAACTAGTAATGGTTTATACAGTTTATCCACCTGTCCAATGTAAGTCCATTCCAGTGTGGGTGAAGCTATAATTTCTGCAGGAGATGAGCATTTCATTCAAGTTTATCAGATACATACCAGGCATACTGGCATCTACCCCTCCCCTTGGGTACTTTCTCTGTTTTCCTGGAATGCTCTGACACTGAACTGATCTGACATTGTGTTATTTTGAACCACATTAAACATGCCTGATCTTTGTAACTGTCACAGTTTAAACTTATGGTTTTGATTAGAAATTTGGAATTTTTGGCTGGCACAGGCCTGTCAGCAGGATGACTTCATCTGCAGTTCAAGGAAGCAGTCCTCTCTGGGATTTGCACAGATGTGGGATTCTTTGCTCAGTGTAGATTGCCTGAGGTCACAGGAAATGTAAGGTTTCTCTGTTAAGTGAGTTATTAAGAGGCCTATTGCACATCTTCCTTTGACTGTGTTGTACCTGATAAGATTACCACCTGTTCTTATTTTGTTGGGAGAGTTCCAATGTAAGCAGTTGCCTCCTGCTTAAAAATGGTAAACATGAAAAATCCTAATATTTTAAGCAGGAAAAATGTTTTTTTAATTTTTCTGTAAATGTTTTATTAGATTGTTGCTACAGCATACATACCTTTATATGATAAAAAATAAACAAATAAGATTTCTATGGCAATTTAGTGCAGATGACCAAGGTTATGAGTTGATGAGCTTTATCTTGCAATCCAGTGTGTGGTTCTCAAAGCTTCCACTTGCATACTGTGCAACTCAGAGCAAGCAGTTTAAGCAGACAGCACATCTTAGCACTGCTATGGTTTATTCATTGGACTTTGATTTTTGCCCACAGATTTAAGCTAACTCATCCATCATTAACTGATATTCCTCACAAAGGTGTACTGATTGAAGGACATGTGAAAGGCTCGGTAGCTGTAGTACCCGACAAGTGTTCCTTATCCTAATGATCTGTATGATTTTTAATGCTCTAAGGATGAGAGAGGTATACCAGGCAGTCACCCTTGTTGCCCCTGAAAAGATACTTATACTTGGTAGATTTACTTAAAATGAAAAAAAAAATGTATAATATGAAGTAAGGCTTAGGTTTAAGAATAAAGAGAAGACAAGTTCATTGCACTTGCTGGAGGTGTTGACTGCACTAGAGAAAAATAGTTTTCGGTAAGAAATGTCCTGCACTGGGTTTCAACACAAAAGTAAGACCTAATTTCTATCGTCACTCCTGTTAAATTGAAAAAAAAAAAAAAACAGTTGTATACCCACTCACTGAAAATTCATTTCAGCTATAAAACTGTCTATATGACTTTGAGTATGCTGTTAAAAGTTTAGCAAAATATTGAATTGTTGCACGAGTATCTTTATGACTAAGATATACTTGCTGTGTTTTAACCTTTGAAACTGAATTGGTGATAGTTTTAGCAATACATGGTAAATGTTTTATCTGAATGGGGAATTTGGCTATGACTTGTGAATGACCTGTAAAATGGCAAAATAAAATATGTATTATTTTATGGCTAGAGTCCCTGTCTCCACATAAGTACACGATTGAATACTACTACTATTATAGCTTTGTGAGACTGACATCCTAAATTCATAGCCCACTACAAACAAAACATGCAGAATATTTTTACCTTTAATTTATTGTGACAGTTTGTTAAAGATGAGTGAGTGGTGATTTAGGATTTTAGAGTCATCTTTCAGACTTGATGTTCATTTCCATAGGTTCCATGTCAAAATATTGCTTAGATGCAACTAAAATATGTGAGCTGTGCAGGTGGCAGTAGTCTGCTGTTTTAGGTACTTGTCCATATAGAAGCTTGGTCGTGTACTTGCAGAATTATGTATGACTTGTTACACAGCACCATTGTGATTGGCATGCATTGTCCCATAATGTTCTTTACAGATGCTGTGATACATACAACTGTGGTGATTTATATGTTACATAGTGTTCATCACAGAGGTCCTTTGGCAAGGCTGGTGTGCAGACAGCAACCATTCACTTGCTTGATTTCATTAAGTCAGTGACCAATAACCTCACTGCTTACTGTAATTATGTGATTGCGCAGCTTTGGTAAAGCAAGCATGCCTTTTCCTTTGAGGGTTTGTAACTTCACAGTGTATGTAAGTAAGAAGGGTGTAGAATGTCACTGTCCAAAAAGAGGTTGGTCATTTGTAAGAAAAATTTTGTTTTTTTTCTTCATTCATTTATCCTAACAGGTTTTTGAGATTCAGCTTAATGAAGTTGATTTCATGAATGGTTAAAGTTTATTAACTCTGTAAAAGTGATCAGTTTATTAAACATATTTATGGTGGTTTATATGCAGTGCAATATAACACATCATTCATTACAAATGACATGATGCATACAGTTGAGATGGTTTTTATGCAGTGTTTTTTATGCAATGTTATTCAGCATGCACTCTGCCTAAGCTCACATGTAAGTTTCTAGCACTGTGATTTATTGTAGGAATAGTTAAAGCTAGTAAAGATTAATTAGGTATTTTTCTTTGACATCAGACCTGTCCTACTGTATTATTTTAAGATTCTGTGTGATCTCTGAACTCCTAGATATCTCTGTGGTGTAGTAGTTTTGTCTTGTGTTGTAATTATTTATTATTAAATATTTTTAAAACCTTCTACCTGTGGCTGGTTTGTGTAGAGATAAGCTCTAGAGTACATTGCATATTTATAGAGGTTATTGTAATAGGCCACTGTAAAGTAAGCCTTGACTGTTAGTCACATTATCATTGGATAGTAATATTGCACAGTAGTAATTGGACACCCTTTTAATGGCAGATATTATTAGCTGGGTGGTGGCAGGGATTACTAGCGTGTGGTCTGGGTAAAGGAGCACAGGTGGAGAATTTGTTTCAGCCTTTCCCAGGAGTGTCTGTGAAGTTGTATAAATACTTATCTCAAAGTGTGTGTGTGGTGTGTCAGCTACTTGGCAGGGGCACGAAGCACTGGTTGGATAGATAGGGTACTGGAGGTTTTAGCTTGCCCAGCTTGGCTGAGATCTGGACCCTGTAGCTGTGCCAGTGGGGAGTTTTATTGGGGACCTGGTGAGCAAGGGAGCAACCAGCCCCAGACTGACTGTGATCTCTGTTTTCACTTAAGGGAAATAGTACTTTATGGTGTGTATTAATTATCCTGCCCTCTTTTCTAGGAGACAATCTCCCTGGTGTTAGTGATGAGGACTGAGGCTCCTTGATTGCTGGGCCAGGGCACGGATGTCACAAGTGTTTGGCAGTGGTGGGATCTACTTCACATACTAACTGGCTTGTGGTGGTGTGGGTAGAGCAAATTCCTGTAGCTTATGTAAAATGATCTCTGAAAGTGTTTTGTACTCTAAAACAGCCACGCGGTGTATACTCCGAGTTCAGATCACAATTGTTTTATTTCTTTTGTTAGCTTAGTGTTAGTCAGGGTGAGCAGGCAGGATGTCAGCAGAGGAGTATGGAAAGCTGACAAGGAGCCAGCTGGCGGAGATATGCCAGGCTAGGGGACTGTTGCATGGAAACCTGACTAAGGCAGACCTGATTGCAGCCTAGGTTACAGCTGTATCAGAAAACAGCAGCTTGGAGGACAATCGGACTGACAGTGGAGATACAATATTCTCGTAGAATGGACAGCTCAACCTTTCTGCAGTGGACTTAAAAATCCAGCTGGAGCTAAAGAGACGAGTTGAAGGCCAGGCGTATGGAACTAGAAGCAGCCGAGAAAATGAGAAGTCTACAAACTGAGGAAAATGAACGGCAGAGGAGGCGAGGGAAATGCTGACTCTTTGCCAGAGTCATGGCGGTAATGGGGAAGGGAGTAACCGGACCCCAGAAGCAGAAAAGGTCAGTAAATTTATTCCACAGTTTAAAGAGGGGGATAATTTTGATAGCTTCATTCATATGTTTGAGCGGGTATGTAAACAGTATAAAGTTGACCAAGGGCTCTGGGTACAGTTCCTGACCCCCTTACTCCATGGTAAAGCTGTAACTTCTTTAGGAAAAATGCTTGACACTGATTGTTTTGATTATACTGCTGTAAAAAGACACTTGTTGGAATGTTTTAAGCTAACACCTGAAATGTATAGGATAATGTTTCATGAGCATAGACGCAAGGCAGATGAAAATGTATGTGAATATGTAGCTGAACTGAGCACTTATTTTTGTAGCTGGGTGAGTGGATATCAGGTCACCATCTTTGAAGGGCTGGCAGACTTTTGGTAAGGGAACAAGCCCGTAGCACTTTGCCTGAGGACATGTGGATCTGGTTAGCTGATAGTGTGCTACTTCAGAGGAGTTTGAGAAGAAATGAGACGTACACCTAGCAAGCAGGGCAGCCCTGCACAGGAAAGGGACCCCCTGTACTGCTCATGGGACCAAAGGAACCCATGGTGGGCAGCACAGACTGCCCCAACAGAATCTGCCAGTAGCAGGGGAAGCCACTAGTCCAGGTACACGTCCAGGAGCTAGGGTTAAATGTTTTGAATGCAACCAGTGGGGCCATGTGGGTTTAAACTATTCCTGGCTCCACAAAGTCTGCTCTTCACTTTTTCCATTAGAACTGCTCTATCTCTCAATTTAAACACCATATTCTCATTCTAAGGCCCTTCACTGGTCCAATTAAGTAATCCTACAAGTTAGCACTATTAAACCATAAGCACTATTTACTCTTGTACTCTCTACGATTACCCTGTCCTCTACTGGTCCGTCTTAAATTCAGTTTCCCTATTACTCTAGCATGTCCAATGGTCAGTCAATGGTTTCCTCTCCAGTCCAGCTGGTGAATCTGGGAATTTTGAGGCAATGTTACAACTGTCTCATGTACACGGACAACCCTCTCCTCCTCCAAACAGGTTCAAATATATGTGAGAGATGCAACTATTTAGCCAAACTGGAGGCTGAGCTCTCTCATCTCAAAACTGGTGTAACCAGTCAGGAGGAGAAGGTAACCTCACACAACACAATTCCAGTATCACATAGTCCCACCACATCAGCGAACCAAACACATAAATACAGAAAAACATACTCGGAGGCTCTAAATAAAAATCTACCTAAGCAACAGAGACCTCCAAAGCAGACATCCAAGCAAACGCTACCTCAAAACAAAACACACACAACACATAACCCACAAAGTCAGTGTGCCAAGCAGCCACAGCCCTTAAGGCTGAATAACACACCTGATACTCTTGTTATAGGTGACTCTATTGTCAGACACACTGACGTCCCGCTCACCAGGCTGAATAAAGAGAAGGTCACGGTGAGCTGCCTGTCGGGTGCTAGGATCCGACACATAACGCAAGCACTCAGGTCACTCCAAAGCAAATACAAATATGACTCAGTCATTGTACATGCTGGTGTGAATGACCTGAGACGTACCTCCCTGGACTACATGAAAAGAGACCTAGAGGAGCTCTCTGATCATGTAGCCCAGGCTGGTATGACCCTGACCTTGAGCAGCATCTTACCCTCACCTAGAATGATGCCACAGTACAAAGACAAAATGATCGATTTTAACAACTGGCTAAAATTTTGGTGTCATTCAAAGGGGATCCATCCAGTGTCTGTCAGCCTGGGATGACATGCTCAACAAGCCACGTTGCTTCACTAGGGACGGCTTGCACCTGTCACCACTGGGCTTTCGGATATTGGCAAAGGCTCTTGCCACCCCCATAGTACCTTTTTTAGGCAAGGCTCAAAAGTCAAACCCACCCCCATAGACAGCACAAGGAACAAGAAACTAAGGGTAATGGTGCTAAATGCCAGAAGTCTTAACCTCAAGATGCACGCACTCGAAGCTCTCCTCAGTATGGAGAACATCGATATCTGTGCAGTGACAGAAACCTGGTTCAAGGCTCCAGAGAGCACCCCAGCACTGCCAGGCTATACCTCATATCATGCTTTTCGGCCCCAAAACCCAGACCGAACCACAAAAGGAGGGGGAGTTTCCATATTTATCAAGGATATCCACACCTCCAGGTTAGTGGCATTGCACGAAGTATCGGAGACCATCCAAGTGCAACTAACAGTGGGCAAGACTGCTTTTCAGTTTATAGCATCCTACAGACCACCCTCTCAAAGTCAGGAATCCCACTCTGCTTTCCTGAATACATTGGAGAACATGAAGATCTCTCTGAACACCATTATATTGGGCGACTTCAACTACCCAAACATTGACTGGGAGCACTACTCAAGCCCCAGCACCTTAGCCCAAAGATTCCTGGAAATTATAAACTCAAATGCTATGGAACAACTAGTCACCACTCCCACAAGAGGGGACAACATACTAGACCTGATCATTACCAACATGGGGACTCTATGCTCCACACCAGAAGTATATCCCTCATTGGTAAGATCAGACCATAAATTAATTTCACTGGATGTCCACATCCCGACCCCACCCCCAGCCCAGAAAAAGACAGTGAAAAACTTCTCAAAAGCGAACTTCTCACTTCAGTTTTGAAGTGGAATCCTTCAAGGCCCCAGGGCCAGTGGAAACTATGGCCCAAACTGCAGAATCCTATATAAATGCATTTTACGGACATCTCCAGGAATGCATGGATCATGCTATCCCAAACAAAACCAAGACCCAATCATCCAAAGACAGGCGTCCAGTCTGGTGGACCCCTGCCATAAATAAACTGTACAACAGAAGGAGGAAGCTACTACATGACAGAGCAAAATCCCTAATAGGGAAGGCATCTCTGATCAGTACTAGCAAAAAATTACGATCCCTCATAAAATCCTCCAAGGCCAGCTTCGAGAGAAATATTGCACAGGACACCAAAGACAATCATAAGGCTTTTTTCAGTTATGTTAGAGACCTGGAATGCAACTCCCAGACTTGTTCTGAGTTGATTCTAAACGACAAAAAATACACTGAACCCACAGACATCGCCAATATCCTGGCAGACAGGTTAATGCAAACTTCTCCACCCCCCCCCCCAAAAGAGCAAGTATCTATCCCAACAGAGGGCTGCCTCCCAAACATCTCAGATGCTCAGGTGAAGGCTTCCCTCTCCAAAGCAAAAAACACTGCTTCCATGGGACCAGATGGCGTCCCAGGTTGCATCCTACATGAACGACAAGAGGAACTAATCCCTCAAATAAAACAGCTTTTAAATCTCAGCCTCACTACAGGATATGTGCCCACAGAATGGCGTACAGCAACAGTGGTCCCACTCCACAAAGGTGGAGCCTCTACAGACCCTAGAAACTATTGCCCCATAAGCCTGACTAGCTTAGTCTGCAAGGCTATGGAGAGGATCATCATGGAGCTCATAAACAAAGACATTGGGGACCTACAGACACTAGATCCTACCCAGTTCGGCTTTGTCAAGGGCAGATCCTGCCTTTTGAACCTGGTTGACTTCTTTGAAACAGTCACCAAAGCCATAGATGAAGGGAAGGTAGTCCACACAGCCTATCTGGACCTTGCAAAGGCATTTGACACAATACCCCACTCGGGCATCATAGATAAGCTATCCAGCTTAAATATAAACCCCTATGTCACAAGATGGGTCGCAAACTGGCTCAAAGACAGAACCCACAGAGTGAGAGTTGCTGGAGCCATGTCAGACTCGAAACCGGTCACAATTGGCATCCCACAGGGTTCTGTCCTGGGACCACTCTTGTTCGGTATATACTTTTCCGAGGTACAGGCAAACGTGGGGGGACTATGGCTCACCAAGTTCGCAGACGACTGCAAACTGGGCGCCATAATCAACTCTCCAGCTGACACAAACATCCTTCAATAAGGTCTCACAGAGACAGATAACTGGTGCCAGTGCCATGGTTTAAAGCTAAATGCCAAAAAATGTATAGTCATACCCTTTGGCAAAAACAATGTGCCCACAAATTACCACATAGGCGGAAACCCATTAAGTACAGAGAAAGTTATTAGGGACCTGGGGACCCAAGTTGATATCAATCTCTCCTTTGAAAACCACATTGCCAAAGTGGTTAGATAGACCTTCTACATAGCCCACCTCATCACGAAGGGTTTCACATCTAGATCAAGAGAGGTAATTGTGCCCCTTTATTCATCCCTCATCAGGCCCATCATAGAATACAATGCCCCTTTTGGGATGTACCTTACCCGATACCTGCAGCAATTAGAAAGACTCCAAAAGTATCTCACCAAGAGGATCAAGGGTCTCAAACAGATGCCATATGCTGCTCGGTTAAAAAAACTCCAGCTCTACTCAGTTCCATACCGCCTACTTCGAGGCGATCTATGCCTGACATACAAAGCTATGTCAAATCCAGAATTAATGGACATGCTCCACCTCAGTAAATCTAAATCCCTTAGAGCCACACGTTCGAGGGACTTCAACCTCAGCACAGAAATAAATAGAACTTGCTGGAGGGACAGGTTCATAACCCAGAGGCTCCCTTCGCTCTGGAATAGAATTCCAGTTCATGTGAGGCAAAGCACCTCACTGAATCTCTTCAAGAAGAATCTCGATAAATGGATGGGGGATCGTAGGTTTGTCCCAGGGATTACTCCTGTGTCACTATTAGACAGAGGGACAGTAAACTAAACCTTAAAAAGGGCACAGTATATTCAAATCAAGGGGTGGCATAAGCCATACAGAATCGGGCTAGGCTTATAATTGCCCCAGGGCAGATAGCCTAGTATGAACCTATGAACCTGTGTCCACGGAGGAAAGGTGGGGAACCAAAGGTGAGGGAGGCAGTAAGTGAGAAAGACAAAATGACAACAGGGGTATGGAACTACCATCCTGCAGATGTCCTGAGAGGGAAGGATTTGGATGAAGGCAGTACTATGTACTTATGCAGTTACATGCAGCGAGGCTAGGAGACAAGCATGTGAGTCTGGTAGCCTGGGGGAGACCCAGACAGACTGTATACTTGCAGCCAGGACTGCTGAGGTGGTTACTTCAAGGAGTGAGCTACGCTGTAGCAGTGAGACTGAATGTGAGCCACAGCTGCGTATGGGTACTGATGTCCCCTTGGACAGGGTAACTGCAAAGGTAGAGGTGAGTAGTAGTACCCAGGCTGACAGTGAGGCACCACTGTCAGAGGATGCCAGACCTCCTGTGGAAGGGGAGCTGGGAAGGGTTACAAGGAGAGACTTGAGACGGGCTCAGCTCTCAGACCATACATTGCAAGGCCTGAGGCAGGTAGCTAGGGAGGCACCTGATTCTCAAGGGAAAGGGGAATCTGTATACTGGAACAAAGGGTTACTGTACAGAGAGTGGACCCCTGAGGGAGGGCTAGAAGGTGAGAGAGTACAGCAGTTGGTAGTGCCTAGAGCTTACAGTCTGATGCTTCTAGCCATAGCCCATGATATTACCTTTGCAGGTCACATGGGCATAAAACGTACAAAGAGGCGTATTATGCAAAATTTCTGTTGGCCTGGAATTTCAGGGTACTGCTGGACCTGTGAGCAGTGCCAAAAATTAGGCAAGGCAGGAGACAAGGTGAGAGCTCCTTTGATGCCTTTGCCTGTGATTGAGGAGCCATTTCAGAGGGTTGCTATGGATATTGTGAGTCCTCTGAGTGCCCCAAGTTCCACAGGGAAAAGGTATATCCTAGTGATTGTAGATTATGCTACACGATAACCTGAGGCAGTGGCTTTGTCCTCCATTGAGGCCGAGAAGGTGGCAAATGCTTTGCTAGAGATTTTCAGCAGGGTAGGTTTCCCAAAGGAAATACTGTCTGACAGAGGTGCCAATTTTATGTCAGACCTGCTGGCTTGTCTGTGGAAGTCCTGTGGGGTGAAGCACATGAAGACCACCCCCTACCATCCCCAGACTATAATGGTCTTGTTGAGAGGTTAAACTTTACAATCAAGTCCATGCTACGGGCATTTGCAGATCAGTTTAAGAGGGAGTGGGACAAATATTTGCCTCATCTGTTGTTTGCTTACAGAGATGTTCCCCAGGAATCCACAGGTTTTTCACCCTTTGAGTTGCTGTATGGGCATAGGGTAAGGGGACCTCTAGATTTAATTTGAGATGAGTGGGAAGGTGAGTGTGAGTCTCACAAGGAGTCTGTGTGGCATATGTCCTGAACCTCAGGACAAGGCTTGGGGAACTCATGGGCCTGGCCCAGGAGAACCTGGCAGAAGCCTAACAACAGAAAAAGATGTGGTATGACAGGAATGCTCGAGCTAGAGAGTATGCTGTAGGGCAGCAGGTGATGGTTCTCATTCCTGTCAGACACAACAAGCTGCAAGCAGCTTGGGAGGGACCCTACAAGGTGGTAAGAAAGGTGAGTGATGTTAACTACATGGTGGAAGTGCTAGGCAGATGGCAGGGGCACAAATTGTACCATGTTAACATGATGAAACCTTACTATGATAGGGAGGCCCTTGTGCTGAGCATTTGCAGTGGATTGCAGGAGGAGTCTGAGAGAGATCTTGTGACTGATCTCCTCAGTGAGGCTCGGCTGACACCTCGGTGGAAGGGGTAGTCCCAGCAGCTATCCCCTACTCAGGTTCAAGAAATCCAAGCAGTGTTGCAGGAGTTTGGGGGCATGTTCACCGGGAAACCAGGAAGCACCCACCTGGTGCATCACCAGGTGGATACAGGCCCCTTATAAGGGTGCCTGAGAGAGTCAAAGAGACTCTTAGGGAAGAGCTACAGAAGATGTTGGAACTAGGGGTGATTCAGGAGTCCAACAGTCCCTGAACCTCGCCAGTGGTGTTGGTGCCAAAGAAGGATGGCAGCACCAGGTTCTGTGTGGATAACAGGAAACTAAATAGTCACATAGAGGTAGATGCATACCCCATGCCTAGGACAGATAAGGCCCTAGAGCAGCTGGGTGGGGCTAGATATCTTACAACTATTGATCTTACCAAGGATTACTGGCAGGTGCCCTTGACTCCCAGCGCTAGAGAGGTCAGCCTTTGTGACTCCTTCTGGCTTGTATGAGTTCACAAAGATGCCCTTTGGGATGAAGAATGCCCCTGTGACTTTCCAGAGGCTGGTAGATCATATCTTAACAGGAGTAGGAGGGTTTGCCCTTGCTTACATGGATGATATTGCTATCTACAGCCATTCCTGGCAAGAGCACCTTCAGCATGTCACAGAGGTGCTGGGCAGACTATAGAGGGCAGGGTTGACCATTAAGCTGAGCAAATGTCAGGTGGGTATGGCAGAGGTCTCCTACCTAGAACATAGAGTGTGGAGTGGTAAGATAAGGCCAGAACCTGCCAAAGTGGAAGCCATTCAGGCATGGCCTGCACCTGTTACCAAAAAGCAGTTGAGGGCATCCTTAAGGACAGCAGGGTACTACAGAAAGTTTGTTCCCAATTATAGTACCATAGCTGCTCCCCTCACAGACCTGACAAGGAAGAACAAGCCAGATAAGGTAGTGTGGACCCCCGCATGTGAGCAGGCATTTCAGAAGCTTAAGGAAGCTTTGGGAGGACCCCCTGTGTTAGCCAGTCCAGACTATAGCAAAGAATTTGCTGTGCAGGTGGATGCTTCAAACTATGGGGTGGGGGCTGTACTTAGCCAGATTTCTTCAGAGGGAGAAGATCACCCATTGGTTTGTTTCAGTCGTAAGCTCCAACCCAGGGAGGAATGCTATGCAGCGGTAGAAAAGGAATGTCTAGCCATAGTGTGGGCACTACAAAAACTTCAGCCTTATCTGTATGGAAGAAAATTCACTGTGATGACAGGTCACAACCCTCTAACATTGTTAAACAGAGCCAGTCAGCAAAATGCCAAGTTGCTAAGATGGAGTCTGGGGTTGCATCCATGTGATTTGTCAGTGCAGCACCGCAGGGAGAGTAGCAATGCCAATGCAGATGGGCTCTTAAGACAGGGAATGGGGTGATGTACACCCAGATAGACCTGACACTCTCAAGCAATGTTTCTCAAGGGGCACTTGAGTTCCCCGGGATGGGGGGTATGTGACATTTGGGGAGAGATGGGCAAAGGCTGCCAGCCTAGTCAAATTGAATTTGATATATAATTCTGGCATTTGTAAATAAATGTAAAATACAGACATGTTTTCTTGAGTGTAAAAGAATATTGTGAAATATGGAACTGCAAAATATGTGACAACATTGCACTCTACTGGCCCACTGAAGCATGTTGTGACCCTTTCATGTTAGAATTCGGCTCCAGTGTGTCTTAATGAAGGTTTCATGCCCATTGTTTTAAGGCTAAGGTTTATGACCAGAATTTAGAAGTGGAATGTACTTTATTGCTCTGGTTTCTGTTAGAATATATATGTGAAATTACTTATATTGTTGTAAGTTTCTGAGCAGGTGTTAGATTGCTAAATAATGCACTTTGTTTGACTGGGAAAACCTAAGTGTCAACATGACGTAATTTGGGAGGGACCCAGTAGACATGTTTGTTAGTAATGTTTAAATACTATTTCTCGCAAGAGACTGGGAACATTTTAATCTTGGATATCTAACTCAGCACTCTGCCTAAGTTCACATGTAAGTTTCTAGCACTGTGATTTCTTGTAGGAATAGTTAAAGCTAGTAAAGATTAATTAGGTATTTTTCTTTGACATCAGACCTGTCCTACTGTATTATTTTAAGTTTCTGTGTGATCTCTGAACTCTTAGATATCTCTGTGGTGTAGCAGTTTTGTCTTGTGTTTTAATTATTTATAATTAAATATTTTTAAAACATTCTACCTGTGGCTGGTTTATGTAGAGATAAGCTCTAGAGTACATTGCATATTTATAGAGGTTATTGTAATAGGCCACTCTAAAGTAAGCCTTGACCGTTAGTAACATTACCATTGGATAATAATATTGCACAGTAATAATTGGACACCCTTTTAAGGGCTTTTTAGTAGCTGATATTATTAGCTGGGTGGTGGCAGGGATTACTACTGTATGGTCTGGGTAAAGGGATACAGCTGGATAATCTGTGTCAGCCTTTTCCAGGAGTGTCTGTGAAGTTGTATAAATACTTATCTCAAAGTGTGTGTGTGTGGTGTGTCATCTACTTGGCAGGGACACGAAGCACTGGTTGGACAGAGAGGGTACTGGAGGTTTTAGCTTGCCCAGCTAGGCTGAGATCTGGGCCCTATAGCTGTGCCAGTGGGGAGTCTTATTGGGGACCTGGTGAGCAAGGGAGCAATCAGCCTCAGACTGACTGTGATCTCTGTGTGCACTTAAGGGAAATTGTACTTTACTGTGTGTATTAATTATCCTGTCTTCTCTTTTAGGAGACGACCTCCCTGGTGTTTGTGGTGAGGATTGAGGCTCCTTGATTGCTGGGCCAGGGCACGGTCGTCACAAACAGCATGAAACATGCTTCAAGATGTTTTTCATATATCACACCAATTTCTTGACTAAAAATTTCCAGTATAAGCTGTGTCAAATGTAGCACCTTGTGTATTAGTAAACTACAATTAACAGCAAAGGCATCAGGTGTTAACATACAGTCTCAGTGCAGTCATAAGAGTATATTTGACGTCATTCATGGCACACAAAACACTGTCAGCAATGACAAACCCTTTTCCTGTCACAAAGAAAAGTACAGACAGACAAACGGGGAGCAGTAACTTGGGGTAAAACTAAATCAAAGTGATCATGCACTTTTTTTGTTATATGATGTGTACTAAAAACACACGCCGTTATGAAATTAAAACAAAACATTAATGTGAAGTTGTTCATTCTCGCCGTTCATTCTTCACTGATGGGTTTGCTCCGACACAGCCGTTTAGCAAAGCTCAAAATTTACCAGTAGCTCGAGACCAAGACCCTTATCCCATGATGCACTGCTGGAATTACCTCAGATCTAGTTTGCGGCCCTGATCTCTTGGTTTCCAGTGTTGCTCAAGACTTTTTGTGGGATAATTCCGCATATTAGCAAGTTTTTTTCATTTCTTCTTGTGTGTGTATATATATATATATATATATATATGGGTCACCTTCAGATGCCCGACAACGCGTTTCGCCGACATGGAATCCGACGGGACAAAAACACCGACAACGCAGATGACCGACAAGGTGAGAACCCGACGGACTCGGTAAGTGTGCGATAGAGTGAGGGATTTAGTGTTAGGGAGCGGACAGGTAAGTGTGCGATAGTGAGGGACTGTGGGTTTAGGAGTGGGTTAAGTGAGTTAGGGTTAGGGTGCAGGTAGGGTGAGTGTGCGGTAGTGTCGGACCTTGGGGTTAGGGGTGGGTAAGTGAGTTAGGGTTAGGGTGCAGGTAGGGTGAGTGTGCGGTAGTGTCGGACCTTGGGGTTAGGGTTGGGTAAGTGAGTTAGGGTTAGGGTGCAGGTAGGGTAAGTGTGCGGTAGTGTCGGACCTTAGGGTTAGGGTTAGGGTTAGGGATAGTGGATATGTTATGTAGTGTACTGTGTTGTTTACGTGTAGTGTGTTGGTGTAATGGTTTTCGGTATTTTGCGTTGTCGGTATTTTTTGTTGTCGGTCTTTTGGTGTCGGTGATTTGTGTGTCGGCGAAACGTGATTTCGGGCATCTGAAGGTGATCCATATATATATATATATATATATATATATATATATATATATATATATATATATATACATACATATATATATATATATTCTTAGATATATTTAGACTGTTGTTTAGAAGTGTTCCCCTTTCCCTTTCATAGCTTTTGCTTCTAGCCACGTTATTCGTGAGTTTATATTAAAATTTCTATGTTGTATTATATATATAACTAGAGTGTCCCCTTTGGGCTTTTGTTTGTGGTAGTGTGCGTGTGTTTTTTGGTAATAGCAGTTGTTGATAGTGTTCCATAGTTCTAGTAGTTTATATATATATATATATATATATATATATATATATATATATAATGTCTGAAGATAAATAAAAACACCTGAAGTCTGGTTTTAACAAATGTCCAGACTGCGGACAGAAAATGTCTGTGACAGATGCACATGTTCAGTGTGTTTATTGTTTGGGTGAGGTGCACCTTCAGGAGTACTGCAGTATCTGCCACTCCTTTTCTACTAGGGTGCTTGCTGAGAGGAAGAGGAAACATATAGATCGAGGTCTCAGTAAGCACTCTTTTGTAGAAGCTTTGTCTGTCTGACCAGGATGGGGTCAGCAAATCTTCAAAATCTTCCTCGGAGTCTAAGGCAAAAAAATAAAAAAAAGTGTAATATACTGTGACTTCGGCTCCATAGCCTTCGGAGCAGACAGTCTGTTCTTTTCGGAGCCGGGACTCTGGCTTGGAACCGGTCTCCGAGACTCCCTCCTTTCCAATTCTCCAGTCGGAACCATCGGTGCTTTCTTCCAGGTCCTCTGTTAGCCTTTCGGATTCGGACATAGATCGACTGGTACAGAAGCTATCAGCACCACGCCTAGCTAAATTGTTGTCACTTCGGACCCAGGTGTCGGAACCGAAGACTACACTTCTGGAATTGATTACTCCTCCTATCCTTCGGAGCTGGAGGAGGCTGACTTGATGATTGTAGTACCCTTGGAGCCAACGGCTGTTCCATTGTCGTCAGCTCCATCTGCTCGGATGTCCTCGGCGCAGACTGGGGACTCTAGGAGCCGATGCTCCCCTGTCAGAGCTGAGGAGGATAGTCGCACTGACTTGTCAGTGCCGACTCTTCCTCTCGGGGCTTCGGCTCAGGTGAGCTCGTCTCCTACCTCGGGCTCAGAGCCCACAGCATCGGTGAGGGAGGGGATCGCAGTCCCTTCAGGTCTGTTGACTCCTTCTCATCGGAGCCGTGATGCTTTCGAAGCCATGAGGCGAGTGTTGTCTCCAAAGACTTCCTCATCACCAGGTTTGGCCTCTTCTTCCCTTAAAGTGCTTGTGTCCGCTTCTGCTACCATCGGTCACACCAAGTGTAGAGACCCAGAGCCTCAGGTAGCCCCACTGGGCGTTCCCTGCTCTTCTGAGACTTCCCCAGAGGTTCTCACTGAGGAAGTCCCCAGAAAGAGACTGTGCAAGAGGAGGCACTTGGACTCCCCACAGGGGTCAGTGACATCGGACACTGACTTGGATGAGTCAGAAGGGTCCGCTCGATCCCCCTCTGAGGACATCTCCTTTGCGGAGATACTCAAGATCCTTAGGCAGAGGGGTGATTGGCAGTCCAAAAGCCCTACTGAGGATGAGTCTGTTCTTCTGAAGGCATTTGGGTCTCAACCTTCCACCTCCTGGGTGTCATTGGTCTCTCGTAGGGCGTGGGAGTCGCCGGAGTCCATGGAGCCTGTCCCTCGGAGGCCTAACAAATTTATTTCTGTCCCAGTGGATAAACCCTTTCTGTCTAAAGGAGTTCCTGTTGATGCCATGGTGGTGGTGGCAGCCACCAAGAAGGAATTGTCTGAAACTTCCGCGTCTATCCATCCTCCTAACAGAGAGTCCAGGATCATGGATAGAAACGGGAAACACATGTTCAGTTAAGCGGCTTTCACTCTTCGATCGCTGAACTATCTGACCCATTTCACCAGACTGCAAAGAGATCTCCTTAAGGATCTAGGAGATTCTCTTTAGGGTACTGTAGTTGCAGGCGTCTCTGACAACTCCTTAAGGATCTAGGAGATTCTCTTTAGGGTACTGTAGTTGCAGGCGTCTGACAAAGTTTCTGCCCAGCTTACTACCCTTAATTCCATTGTGAACTCTTCCATGCTTCTCATATATGCAGCGGATGGTTCGAGTAGGGCTGCAGGTACAGGGATTGCTCTTTGCAGGCATGCCTGGATGCACCTCTGTTCCTTTGCGGAGCCTTTCAAGTCTTCATTCGTAAACACCCCGTTTGACGGCTCATCCTTGTTTGGCCCAACGGTAAAGAAAACATTGACCAGGTGTGAACAGGAGGGAAAGACGCTGTCTGTTGTCGGAGTCCATTTTTCCACCCCTATTCGGCCTTATCACAAAGGCTAAAGGGGAGGGAAGATGGGGTTCCGGAAAGTCCAAGCAGCCTTTCAGAACACACGTGGAGAACCCCCCCCCTCCTCCAGGGGCAGAGGAGGAGGTAATAATGGAAGACGCCGCCCTTGCGGCAGAGGGGGTCCGCAACACCAGGGTGACAAAGAACAGTTCTCTGGCCAACCCTACCAGCTATTCTGAGAGGAGGCCCGACTGTCCTGCTCTGGAGGCAGTCTGGGGTCGCTTATCTTTGTACCCAGAAGCCTGGCTAGATTTACAAACAACAGATAGGTACAAAGCATAATTTCCAGAGGGTATTTCCTACCATTCTCCTCTCCACCCCTTCCTGTCAAGAGAATCCCAGATGTTTCACCCAGTTACAGGGAACAAGCAACCACAGAGGTCCGCAAGTTGCTAGAAAAAAAGAGTCATCCAGCCAGTCCCAGCAGACCAAACAGGATTCGGAACTTACTCAAGATTCTTTTTGGTTCCAAAGAAAACACGAGACTGGAGACCCATTTTGGATCTCAGCAGACTAAACCAATTTGTGAGAAAAGAGAAGTTTCGGATGGTCATGCTTCAGTCCATACTTCCCTTTTTAGGGAAGCACAATTGGATGTGCTCGATCGATCTCAAGGATGCGTACTACCACATAAAAATGGCCAGACCATCCAGAGATCTGCATTTCCAACTGGGAGCCAGTCACTACCAGTTTCGAGCCCTGCCCTTTGGTCTCACTACAGCCCCCAGAGTGTTTACCAAATGTATGGCAGTGGTCACGGCTCACCTGAGGCGTCTAGGATTCCAGTTGTTTCCATACCTAGACGATTGGCTACTTACCTCCACTGCCAGGCATCAACTGATTCAGGCAACAGAATCCACTTTGACACTCTGCAACCACTTAGACATTACGTTCAACTGCAGAAAGTCTGCCTTGTCGCCATCACAGCATATTGTCTTTATAGGGGCAGAGTTAGACACTTCAACCATCACTATGTGTCTTCCATTCGAAAGGGTATTAATTCTTCAACAACACATCACTTCATTGGTGTTGAAGAACACCAGAAAGAACAGACCTCCAGCTGCAGAGGTCTTGAAAGTACTAGGGTTGATGGCGGCAGCAATTTTAGCCATTCCACTGGCGAGGATGCATATGCGGATTCTTTAGTGGTGCCTTTTCACCCAGTGGTCTTACCAGGAATTGCCAATGAACCATATGATTCTGATTGCAAACTCTTGCAAGAGGGATCTTCAGTGGTGGTTGACGTCTCTATATGTCACAATAGGACACCCCTTTGTACTCCCCCCTCCAGTAGCCACTGTGACCAAGGACGCTTCCCTGTTAGGGTGGGGAGGGGCATTTTCAGGGAAAGACTGCCCAAGGCACATGGACGGATCAAGAGTCACATTTGCATGTCAGTGTTCTAGAGATGAGAGCGGTACTTCTGGCGTTGCAGTACTTTCAGGACTCTCTTCCTCTAGGGACAATTGCCATACAGACAGACAACATGTCAGTGGTCTGGTATTTGAACAAACAGGGTGGGACCAAGTCTTACCCCCTTTGCCGAGAAGCCCTCAGAGTTTGGCTGTCGGCTGTGTCATCCCCGCGCTTTCTGTAGGCAGTGCACATCCAGGGGAGATCCAACATGATAGCGGACAAGCTGAGCAGGATAATTTTGTTGCCACATGAGTGGTCCCTCAAACAAAAGATTATGGACAGGATTTTCCACAAATGGGGCCAGCCTTCCTGCAATCTTTTTGCCAGCCACATTAACACCAAATGCAGACACTACTTTGCCCTGATACCCCCTCTGGGAGAACCCCCATGGGATGTACTCTTACATGATTGGCCCTCTGGTCTCCTCTGTACATTTCCCCCAATTCCGCTGATACCCAGATTTTTTCAGAAAGCAAAGTCGCTGGGAAGGACTGTCATTCTTATAGCCCCTCATTGGCCTCGGAAGATTTGGTTTCCATTTCTTTACCATCATCTCTTGGAGGATCCATGGATTCTGGACCCAGTTCCAGACCTTCTGACACACCCGTCAGGGGACCTCCATCCTTCCTTGCAGTCACTGAAGCTAACCGCTTGGCTGCTCCAGTTCCCCGTATAGCCAGGCTTCATAATTTTTCATATGCCACAAGTCAAATTTTGTTGGCCTCCCATAAACCTTCCACGAGAAAATTGTATCGTAGTAAGTGGAAGAGGTTTTCCATTTGAGCTTCTAACAAGAACATTGATCCTTACCAAGCTCCATTGTCATCCATACTAGAATTCTTGACTACGATTTTTCATGAAGGAAAGGCAGCTACTACCATTCAGGTCCAGTTAGCAGCTTTATCTAATTTTCATCTAGGTATTGATGGGCTCAATATTATGCAACACCAGTTATCCAAGGCTTTTCTTAAAGGTACCTTTCACATGAGACCTCCAGTGAAGATTCCTTATTCTCTCTGGAGCTTGAATTTCATGCTATCCCATATTATTCTTCCTCCCTTTGAACCAGCTTCATCTAGTGAGCTCAAGTTTCTGTCACGGAAAACTATTTTTCTAGTGACCATTACTTCTGCCCACAGAGTGTCAGAGCTTCAGGCATTATCTATCAAGCCTCCTATATGATTTTTCACCCTGACAGAGTATCCCTTAAGACTAACCCTTCCTTTTTGTCTAAAGTATGTTCTGAGACAAACATCAATCAAGTTATTGAGTTGCCCATTTTTTTCCCCAACCATGCCAACAAAATGCATGCTGCACAAACTTGATGTTCACAGACAGCTTAGATATTATCTGGACAGAACGAAAGACATCAGAAAGTCATACCAGCTTTTTGTTTCATTTTCTGAAGCCAGAAAAGGTAGACCAGTGGCTAAAACAACCCTTTCTAAGTGGTGTTCAGATTGTATCACTTACAGCTGTTCTTCCGCTAATAGGTCTTTGTTGCATAAAGTGAAGGCGCATTCAACCAGGGCAGTTTCTACTTCTTCGGCCTTTTAAGCCAAGTTACCCCTCGCACTTTTATCACTCATTACAAAGTGGATGAGGCCTCCAGGGACAGGGCTTCCTTTGGTTCTAAGGTCCTGAAAAATGTACTCCCGTGAGCCACCCAGGATTTAGGGTGCTAGGGACGCTACCCATCAGTGACGAATGAACGGCGAGATTGAACAACTTCACATAAAGAAGTTATGTACTCACCATAACGTTCCATGTGAGTTGTTCTGTCTCGCCTTCATTCTCACGTCCCTCCCTCCTTCCCCCACCTGGCTGACAGTTGACCTGGAGACTGAATTCATCCTGCTTATTAAATGTTTCTTCCTGTCTGGGGAGATTAGTCCTCTTACTAGGATATGGTACATGCAGCAAACAAGATCTGAGGTAATTCCAGCAGTGTATCATGGGATAAGGTGCTTGGTCTCGAGCTACTGGTAAACTTTGAGCTTTGCTAAACGGCCGTGTCGGAGCCGAGAATTGGCTCCAAACCCATCAGTGAAGAATGAAGGCAAGATAAAACAACTCACATGGAACGTTATGGTGAGTACATAACTTTTTTATTTTTGTATTACACAAACAGTAAACAGCTTCACACTTTTTATAAGGCAACCAAATTAAAAAAAAAACGTCTGCCACAGCGTTTCTAACTTCTGAGAAATCAAACTGAGTGCCAGGATAGGTTATGACACATTTGAAACGTGGTTGAGATAATACATAAGTGCCACAAAAGCAGTGTTTTAAACAGTGTAGGAATAGTGCAAAGGGACTGCAGCTGAAGAATAAGTATAAAAAAATGTTTGCAACTGAGGCAGGTAGTAACCAGTTGGATAGTTTGGTTTGATCCTTTGTCTTCATTTTCTTTCTGCCTTGTTAATTTCTAGTAGCCAACAGAACATAAATAAAATATGTCATTAAGTTAGTTCCACTAGGCTTGAGGCCTACTTTCAGGGGAGAACTGAGGTGGTAATCATATCAACTAGGGCAAATTTAGCCAAAAGACTGGAGAAATTCCAGTTTTAATTTTCTCACAAGTGCCATGTTAGCTTTTATGAGCCTACACCCAACTCGGGTAACTGGGATCTTACTTATCCGAAAGCCAGCCCTTCAGTAGTGCAGCACTGACCCCCCCCCCACCCCCCCACACACACACACACACACACTGCACTGCACAGTGTTAGTATTGGAAAATGAGTTATCACATGTCTCAATTAACCCACTAAAATCCACACTCAGGTTTTTTTTAACTTAAGCATACACTTATAATTCAAAGCTCCATGATGTTTTAATTTGTTATATAAGGAAAGTTTTAAGTAAAAAATTCAGTCTGATGAAATCTTTGTTTAAAAGACGAAAGTACTTTGTGTATATAATAAAGTGTACATTCCTCATTAATCTTTTTTTTTGAGTTTTATACTTTTTCAGCATCAAAAAACAAATGTGGTACTTGTTAGTCCACTGACACTACAACTTTTGTGCTTATGTATTCACTCTGTTTGCATGTTAGTCTGTTTTGTTATTGTATTACATCTTGTTACTGATAATGCTAAATCTGCAAAGGTTCTGATACTGACGAAAATGTTTGCCTGTCATTGCAATATCTTCAGTTGAATTTATAGTGATCTCCCTCTGTCTCCTAAAACAGCCTCCTCTGAGTCCATGAAGACTCCCTGCTTTACTTATTTATCTATTTACTTAGTTGCTATTCGTTCACCTGGTAGGTGGACTGGTCTTTTGACACTTTTCAGCCTCAACCTAATTATTGGACACTGGAGCATTTGATTTAAAATGCCACCAGTATACTTTGTAGAAAAGATGTATGTTTGATAAAGTGTACTGCACACATGTATACTGATTACATGTCTACATTCATCCATGACCCTTTCCCATTTTTGCACATGTGGTCGGTGTCTACATATGTGATATAATATGTATAGGTATATAGATAAACACACACTTGTGCGCGCGCACATATATGAATCACAGTGTTACAAAAACCTTCTGTGTTTTGTATCAACGAGCGTTTTTGTCAAGTTAGTTCGGTATTTTTAGTTTGTGCATTCTGAGTAGAGCTGTCTAATATGAAGTATTACATCTCCAAAATACAAAAGACTGAAATGCACTTTTGTTAAAAAGGCCAATGTTTTGAATGGGGCTGTTGTGTTATCCTTGGGTACAACAACTTTGTAGTTTGTTATGTGGTTTAAGGGGAGTGTCAATTTGTGAAGGAAGCTTTGTCCCTGTTAAAAAAAAAAAAAAAAAAAAAAAAAAAAATTGTCCAAACTTTCATTTGTGTTGAAAATTTGGATAACTAAACTTTATGCCTGTATGATGCCTTTGTTCTCAGCTAATTATTAGTTTCTAACGAAGGGCTTCTGCAGTTCAGTCTCGAACGCTGCACTGTAAAACCTGTATTGGTCCAATAAAAGGTATTTCATCACCTTTGTGTTTTAGTACTGCCTTTTAAAACAGTTAATTTAATTGAGCCATAAGATGATGCTCATGCTTTAAAACACAAAAGAGATGCTGGTTAGCTTTTCGAGTCTGGTCCCACTGGCCATGTTTACTTTAGTTTTGTTTACATATTATTATGTTTAAATGACTTCTTATGCTTTGCAGAGTGCTTACATTCAAGCAGTAGAAGGTTGTGTTACTGTTGACTGTTTCACTGTTTCAATTTTTAGTCTGACTAATTGTGTTCTCATGTTGATAAGTCATTATTTGAGCTTCTCTAATGATGGTGTAATCTTATTACAGGTTGTCTTTTAAACAACTTAAAACATGACCTAGTAGACCCACTTGGATCCCTGTTTAACCACAGCCTCTGAACTGGAGGACAGCAACAGTAATCCCTCTGCACAAAGGGGAACCATAAACCAGCCTTGGGAATTATAGGCCTTTAAGCTTGACTAACCTCATCTGCAAGGTCATGGAAAGAATCATTGTGGACTAAATTAACAGGGACATAGGTAATCTCCAAACTCTGGACCCAGCCCAGTTCGGATTTAAGGTAGTTCATGCCTGTTAAACATGGTTGACTTTTTTCAAGAAAGTCACCAAGTCCCTGGAAGAAGGAAAGACAGCACATTCCACCTTTCTTAACTTAGCTAAGGCATTTGACACAATCCCCCACTCTGGTATTATGGAGAAACTCTCCCAATTGGGAAGTAGCCACTACATTACCAGATGGGTAGCCAACTAACTCACTGACAGGACACACACACTGTCAAAGTGGGTGACTTCACCTCAAGCAAAAGACCAGTCACTAGTGGAGTACCACAGGGTTCTGTGCTGAGTCCCTTACTCTTCGGAATTTATTACTCAGAAGTCCGGGCAAACATGGATGGCCTGTGGCTGACCAAGTTCACTGATGATTGCAAATTGGAGCAATCATTGAGCCTCCAACAATGTTAATATACTGAAGACAGAGTTAACGTAGGCAAATAATTGGTACCAAAGCCATGGATTAAAGCTAAATGCAAAAAGTGCATAATTATTCCCTTTGGGAAAGCCAACATCCCTAAGTACATTGTAAACAGCACCCCTCTAAGTATAGACCCAGTGGTACGTGATCTGGGTACTCAGGCTGATAGCAGTCTGAACTTTGACCACCACATATCCACAGTATTAAAGAAATCCTTCTGTGTGAC
The DNA here is from genome assembly GCF_019279795.1 of Protopterus annectens. NCBI lineage: Eukaryota > Metazoa > Chordata > Ceratodontiformes > Protopteridae > Protopterus > Protopterus annectens. The sequence goes on along the minus strand of NC_056747.1, from coordinate 764,091,400 downwards.
ACATCTTATAAATAAAGGCATCCCATCTAGATCTAAGGATGTTATAATTCCATTTTACTCTGTTCTCATTAGACCAGTAATTGAATACAGTGCTCCCTTTTGCATGTACCTCACCAGATACTTGCAACAACTAGACAGACTACAGAGGTTTCTCACCAAGAAATTACAGGGTACACAAAATAAGTCTTGCTTGGAAAGACTGAAGCCCCTGTCACTGTATTCTGAATCCCATAGGTTGCTAATGGATGACCTGTGCCTGACTTACAGGGCAGTCTCTGACCCAGCCCTGATGAAAATGCTACACATTTGTAAGTCAAACTGCACAAGGGTTACTTGCTCCAGGGATCTTATCCTAGCCTCAGACATGAACAGGTCATGCTGGAGAGAGAGATACATCTCCCAGAGACTGCCACTTCTCTGGAACAAGCTTTCCAGTTCACATGAAACAGAGCCCCTCCCTGACGCTCTTCAAATCCAACCTTAATCAATGGATGGGTGACTGTAAATTCACTCCTGGGGTGGCGCCCATGTCCCTCCTGGACAGCGGAAGTCAGTATTAACTATCATAGACCATTACCTCTGCAAACTGCAAACTCACCTAACCACTGACAATTGGGGCAACTCTGGATAAATATGGCTAGGCTTGTATGGGCTCTAGGACCATTAGCCTAGTAACCTCCTATGAACTTATTACCTTCTTACTGTTTACAAGCTCCCTTCATTTCCACTTAACCATCCTCCTGCTTCTGGTTTCTTCCCCTTCTTGCAGTATGTCTTACCACAGGTTTGTATGCTGCTTCCCCTCCCATTCATTGGTGAGTTGTTCTCATGAAGTCATATTAGTCATGTCTCACCTTAATTTTGAGAAAAACTGCTACTGTTGCTTAGGTGTTTCCTTTTTTATCCCAATCTGGGGTCATGAGCCACTCATAACTCTGTTGGTGCCCTCCAGATTTCAATAATTACCAATCTGGGAAAATCGTTTTTAACTAATTACAGGTTTCGCTTCAGTGTTTTTGATTGCAGTGTCATTTCTGTTTTATAGAAGTTATTCCAAATTGCCCTGGAGATTTTTGAGTCCAGTAATGTTCCTGAAAGAAGTCATCAACAGCTGTGCCAGTGGGAGACAAACTTACTAGATGGATTATCATCTTCATTGCACTTTGCCTAGAAGAAAGCCATCCAGTTTCCTCCTGTGAGCACTGTAAGGCAGTAAAAAATAAAATCCTCGCTGCATTGTTCTGAAAACCCTGGGGCTTTCCCAGAGTGCAAAAAGAAAATCTTTTAACTACTAGACTAGGGAATACCTGCCTCTCATTGAACCAGAGTGTCATTCACCAGTGTGCGTAAGTTGGAAAAGACAATAAAAAATAAGAGCTAGCATAGGAAAATGGAAGTATGTAATCATTAATCATTCCATGGACATGGACCTTAAGCTACTGCAGGATTGATATGGTCACTAAGGCCTAAAGGGCATTAGTCCAGAAAAGGTGGAGCCTTCTCTTCTTCCAGGCATAGTGCTTCAAACTTCTACTTCCTCCCCAGTCTTACCCCATTGCAGGCAGTCAATAGGATTTTCACTGCCATAGCTAACTAGACTATAATGTCAATCCCCAGGAACCTGCAGTAAACTTCATTTAGGTACTAACATGTGTAAATTTATAGGATGCTTATCTCCTGTGTATCTTCTGGAATACCTGGTTGAGCAGACCCTTGGCAAGGCTTTGAGTCAACACACGGTTGCAGTTTGTAGTTCCAGACAGCTCTCATCCACTAACATACATTTCAGACTTTGCTTTAGGGGTCACGTATGACCCATCTGAAGGAATATTGAATGCAGCCAGCATGTAAATGGGCGACGGTTTGTTTGTGTAAAAGATGATGGAAATATTTATGCATGGCAAATGTATAAGACTGTAGGGCATGCAGAGACTGTTGTATTGACAGACACCACCCTGATATGATGCATTAGCAAATGATGGACCCATTCTTATCCATTATGTGGACTGGCTGTGACGGCATGGAAACTTCCATGAAACAGGATTTTCACCTCCAGGCTGCATACAGGTCATTTAAGCCAAAGTTCTGTGGCAGACCAGCTCTTTAGATTTTTATTTCAAGTTGCATGAATGCAAGAAGACCAGTTGGCATAGGGAAACCAGTTGCCATAATGTTTACAGCCTTTGCCTCCCCTGCACAAGATGCAAAGTTCGATCCTGACCTCAGGTCAGTGCCTGTATGGAGTTTGCTTGTTCTCCTTGTGTTTCTGTGGATTTCCTACCACCTCCTGAAAACATGCCTCAAACTCACCTAAGAATGGAGTTATGGATAGCAGTACATACTCTAGATTGTGCCCTATAGGGAGAAGAGTTGTATAGACCAACTGCTGTGGGTATCAGCTGTGGTGCGTGGTATTCTCTACATAGGGGAACATGGATCACAGGCCAAGCGCCATGTTAGGCACTTGTCACTTGACTGGGTAAAAATTGGCTGTAGATGGTCTGGTCATGTTGATTACTGTTGCTAAAAATGGGTATGAATATTTGCCGATAAGTGGGTTGAGTACCCAGTCTACTCTAACCTACACCTAGTTCCATGCTGATGGTCGGAGGGGTGTATGTGCCCCTTTTGGCCAGTGTGCCCCCCCATAAAGCCCAGCAGCCCTGGGTCAGTGAGCTACTGGCCAGCTGCTGTCCAGTTCTCCAGCTTGGGTGACCTGGGATAGCTTTGTTGAGTGAGAGCTGGATGTAAAACCAATCAACCTGCCAAATGAGAACTAAGACTTGCCGCACTCCGTGTAGATTCACTGACAAAGATATAGCTTGGAAGTGGATGGCATGATGGTAAGGAGGCGGCTGCACATTCATCTAGCTCCTGGATACATAGAAAAGGCAGTGCAGCAAAGCCACTTGGCTTGGGATCCATAGTCTACTACTCAAGAGGAGGACAAGACTGGAAATGGTGTGGGAATTGTGGTGAGAGGGAGGCTTCAGAAGGCAGTGAGGGATGTCATCAGAATTTGTCACAAGACTCGTGGCAATCAGACAGGGTTGTGATAGTGCGGAAACGAGTGCATTCAGACAACAGTTGCAGAACCTACTTGATAAAGCTGGACAACATGAGTTGGTGTTGGTAATGGGTGACTTGACATATCTGGACAAAGAGAACAGGATAGGAGGGCTGCCTTGATCCACATGGGTGGGGCAACAGGAATAAATAAGGAGAGACCATTCTAGACTTCGGTCCAGCAAATGTCTTGATAGTAGTCAACGCACGGTTTAGAAAAAGAGACAGTGGTGAGATCACATACAAGAGTGGCCAACACGGGACTTGGGTAGACTTCTTCCTAGTAAGGAAAGGGACTAGTGTAGAATCATCAGTTGCAAAGTCATCCCAGTGAATCACTCGGTCCACAGCGTAAACCACGGGTTGCCACAATCAAGTACAAGCAATCGTCAGAGAAGGCTCTAAGGTCAGAGACCAGGGTGAAAACGTGAAGTTGACTGGAGAGGAAGAACACGATTTCAAGAAGTTACTCAGGGCTGTAGCACCTCAAGAAGAGAAAATAGGTGGAGCTGAAGAATGGCAGTGCCTCAAAACAGCATATGTGAGGACTATTTATGTTTTATTTATTTATTTGACATTTGTTGACTATAGAACATATTTCCATACCTGTCTTCAAAAGAAAGAATGAAAGAGTACAGGAAAAAGTGGGAGAAAAGATGGACCAGGTTAGGAAGGAATAATGGTTTGATAACAAAGAGGCTAAGAAAAGAGTTGCAATAGCAAAGAGCAAGGTGTCAGAGACACTCTACCAGTTTTGGGAAAGTGAATCAGTTAATGACACAAAGAAACTATGTCAGGTTGCAAAACAAAGACAAAAATATAAATAAGATAGCTAGACCCTTCTTAAGGGATGTCAACAATAACCTTACTTATCAGTCCGTAAAACATCAAAGGCAGATGTAAGGAGTACTTCCAACAGCTTCTGAATGAAGAAAGCCCCCACAGAAGCTGTACTGCCCCAGACAAAGCTTACAATGAGAAAAGAGGACCACCATAGCAGAAGTAAGGAAAATGAAGCCAGGGAAGGCAACATGCTCAGATGAGGTCACCGCAGATATGATAAAGAAGTTGGGTGAGATAGGGGAGACATGGCTCTTGAAGGGTACTCATAGCACTATAGAGAGAGAGAGAAGCTTATCTTGGATGATTGGAGAATAAGCATACTAGTGAGAGCATTCAAGATCAAAGGGGACATTTATAACTGTCGGCAATGCAGAGGTATCAAACTCTTGTCACACTGCAATAAAGTTCTGGAGAGGGTGATTGATAAACGAATACAGAGAGCAATAGAAAATAAGATGAGAAATGAGCAGTTCAGATCAGGATGCAGCACGACTGACCCATTGTTTACAGTGAGACAGATAATTGAGAAGAAGCTAAAAGCTAGAAATGAGGAGAGAGTCCAGATGGGCATTGCTAGACTTAGAGAAAGCATATCATACGGTCCCAAGAAAGCTGATATGGGCAGTCCTGCAGTGGTTTGATGTCCTAGAAACATTGGTAGAGTTAGTACAGTCTATGTACGAGGACCCAATGACTGTAGTATGGACAGTTTTTGGTCTCACAGAGGGTTTCTCAGTGGGAGTGGGTGTGCATCATCATTCAGTTCTGAGCACACTGCTGTTCATACTGGTTATGGACTATGTTAGCAAACCGGTCAGAGAGGACAGATCAACAAAGTTGCTGTGAGCAGACAGTGTAGCATTACAGGCAGACTTTGAGCAGGAACTTCAGCAAAGGGTAGGGGAATGGAATGGAATGCAAAACTGAAAGCACATGGGATGAAACTGAGTACAGTTATATTGTCAGCAAATGTGGATTATCAGAAGAAACTCAAAACTGAGATAGAAGGGAAAGTAGTGGAACAGGTCAACAGCTTCAAGTGCCTGAGAGGAGTGATTGAGAAGGGAAGTCTGAATGAGGAAGTCTAAGCTAGAATCAGAGGGGCTGTAGCTAACTGGCACAGAGTGTCTGTATAGTGTATGACAGATGAATGCTAAAAAAGCTGAAAAGTAAGGTGTACAAAGCAGTGGTTTGACCCATACTGCTGTATGATATGGAAACCTGGGCAGTAAAGGCAGAGCAATTGAGGTAGGTAGTGGTGGTGGAGACAGGTGGTAAGATTCATACTGTGGGACAGATGAAGAAGTGAGGACATTAGAGCAGAAGCCAGCGTAGCTCCTGTTGCAGAAAAGGTGAAAAAGAACAGATTACAGTGCTTCGGGCACATGTGCAGAAAAGCAGGACAATCTGGTGAAGATGATTTGGGACAGAGGAAGAAGGCAAGGGGGAATGAGAGCGTCTAGCAAAGAGCTGGATAGATTGTGTGAGAGAAGATCTGCGATACTCAGGCATGACGATAGTCAGGCATGAGAGTCAAAGAAGTTAGAAGAGTGTTATTGAATAGAGAAGTGGCAATAGTTGACGGAACACCCCAACCCTAGTAGAAAATGGGAAAAAGGAGATGATGGTGATGATAATGATTCTATAAACTGACAGAAATTCTTGTGGGCCTCAGATAAAGGGTTTTCTTCACTTGCACAAAGTTGGATGTCCGTCATTATTAGTCTTTTTCAGTCTCAAGAAGTTTTAGCTGTAGTTCCATGAATGAGGTCACAGCAGAGTGTCCAGACTTTGGCAGTATGGCAACTATGCGCTTCATGATTAATCATGGATATCTAGCTAGTGCACTGGAGTGGGAGACGTCAGTGGCTACTAAGTCATTATGCCCTTGTGGACCTTCATTTAATGTCTGACTCTTGCCACTGGACTTAGTCATTTCCCAGCAATCCCATTGTGAACCTTCTTTTCCATTAGCAGAACCTTTTGCAGGCCTTGATGATTGACAGTTCACTAGTGGTTGAGGAGCTTACTAAGCTTTTTCCTTACTTATGGAAAAGTGTACCCTAAGAACAAGGACTTTGCATTTATCAAAAGGAGCTACAGATATTACTTCTACTTCTGAAAGGGGAGTTGAGACTGATGCCTTATCTAATTTGAACAGACAGTCAGGCTATGGTGTATAGTAAATGAACAGATAAGAAACGGTATAAGATTTATACTTCCTGCTTAGAGAGAGAATGCAGCTCTAGCAGCTTGTCATAGACCATGACATCATTCTGGCAGCTGTTCACATCCTGTGGGAAGTGAGTGAACTGGTGGAGTCCCTTACTTCCAACTACATTTCTCTTCTGAGCTGAGGATAAATGGTCTCTATCTGGTCTGGTACTTTTGGGATAGGAACATCCAAGAACTTCACCATTTTATCATTTAGGGAATGTGGTCCTTGCTCTCCTCTGCTTAATTCAGCCAAGCAAGGGAAATTGATGGTAAACGTTCTTTATCTTGTGGTGGAAAATATTCCTGTACAGCTTTCTATTGTTCCTCCAGGTCTGTACTTCATTGTAGTACTCAGGGAGTAAAGATAAAAATCTCTTTCTCATTGCCCCATCTTAAGAGGCAGATAATGGTCTGCACCTGTCGCCCCTGGGATTCAGGCTACTGGCTAAGACTCTTGCCACTCCTATAGTGCCTTTTTTTAGGCAAAGTTCAAAGGACAAACCCACCACTGTAACAGGTACAAGCATGCAAAATCAGAAGGTAATGCTACTCAATGGTAGAAGTCTAAACCTCAAAATGCACTCTCTCGAGGCACTCCTAAACATGGAGAACATTGATGTCTGTGCAGTGTGATTTTCCCTTTTAACTTCAGGTTCTTGTTTAAGATAGACAGAAGCTCTGTGCTGAACACACATTTTTCTTTATATTTTATTTAACTTTTTATTTATTTGTTTATATATATAACAATTATGTCTATCTTATATTATTTTAATTTTAGACACTAGGATAATACATAACTATAGTTATCTATGGCATTTAATAGCCCTGTCCTAAGTAATAATATATAAGGGAACAAACTAGGCTCATATACATAACATAAAAACATAAGAATTTACACCTTTCCCAAGTACAAGGATATAATATTCCTTTCCTTATGGAGCTCTTTATGGAGTCTTTAGACAATAGGTTCTCTATATGATACTGATAAGTAGAGGCATACATATATATATTTGTATATTCTTTAAATGCTTGTTTTTTGATGCTCTATACTGGTTTTCAGAACTGTTCTTGTTTTGTATATGGAGTGAGTTAGTTTTTGTTTTAATGAATAGCACTGACACTTTGACAACAGCTTTTTGCACTTAATTTTGCAATTATGGTACTAATTGATTAATTGATGCAATTTGCTATTTTACCTTGTACTATATAAGGAATTGTTTTAGACTTAATCAAATAGATATGAAGAAGCGTACAGTCCGTACGTGAAAGCGCTCATCTCTCTTTGTATTCAATAAAGAAGATTTTTTGCTGCATAATCGTGGTGGTCCTTTCACTTGGTGTTCTACCTGTCTGTGCAGTAACTGAGACCTGGTTCAAGGCTCCAGAGAGCACCCCTCCTCCAGGCTACAACTCTTACCACACTTTTCGGCTACCAAACCAGGATCGAAACACTAAAGGTGGAGGAGTGTCCATATTCACCAAGGATATTCACACCACCAGGTTAGTTGCCCAACACGATGTGTCTGAAATTCTCCAGGTGCAACTAACACTAGGTAAGACTGCAATCCAAATTGTAGCTTGCTACAGATCCCCCACCATGCCCCAAGATTCTCACTACACCTTTCTAAACATACTGGAAAATATTAATATACAACCAAACACCCTAATACTGGGTGATTTCAACTACCCTGCCATTAACTGGGAAAACTATCGTGCACCAACACCTTTGCCCAACGGTTCTTGGAATTCATAAATTCCAATGCCCTGGATCAACTAATCCATAGTCCAACCAGGGGCTCTAATATCCTAGACCTGGTCATTACCAACATGGGAAATTGATGCTCCACACCTATGGTCACCCCCTCGTTGGTCAGGTCAGACCATAAGCTAATCACATCCCACCCCCACCCCCAGTAAGGAAACCTCCATAAAAAACTTCTCCAAGGCCAACTTCATGCTACTCAAGTCAGAAGTTACAAACTTCATGACACCCATGCAGACGGGAACTGAAAGTTCGACTGCTGAGTCCTGCACTAAGGCACTGTACGAGCACATCTACCCATGCATGAATCGTACCATCCCAAATAGAACCAAGATGCTCTCCTCCAAAAAAAGGAAGCCAATCTGGTGGTCCCCTGCCATAAACAAACTATACAACAGAGGGAAGAAACTGTTGCAGAAAAGAGGAAAATCCCAGGATGCAAAAAACTCCCTTACCAGTCTCAGTAAGAAGCTGAGATCCCTCATAAAATCCTCCAAAGCTAGTTACGAAAATAAAATTGCCAAAGGTTCCAAAGACAACCACAAGGCATTCTATAACTGTCAAGAATCTAAATGGCAATGCTCAGATCTGCTCTGAGCTACAACAGAATGGCATCAAATATACTGATCCTAAGAATATTGCCAATATCCTGGCAGATAGATTCAGTGCCAACTTCACCCTCCTATCACCCCCTAAATGGCCCATCTCAATACTGGAAGATTACGAAATTCCGGTAATAACGGCCACACAGGTAAAAAACGCACTCTCCAAAGCTGAGAATACAGCATCCATGGGACCAGATGACATCCTGGGCTGTGTACTACATGAACTACAAAATGAACTGGCACCTCACCTTAAGTGTCATGTTTAATCATACCGTCACCTCAGGCTTCGTGCCCACTGAGTGGCGCACAGCTACAGATATCCCACTCCACAAGGGGAGATCCACCTAGGATCCCGGGAACTACCGCCCCATCAGTCTGACGAGCCTTATCTGCAAGGCCATGGAACGTATTATCATGGAACTTATAAACAAAGACATTGGCAACCTTAAAACACTGGACCCCACCCAGTTTGGGTTCTTAAAGGGATGATCTTGTCTCCTGAACCTTATTGACTTCTTCAAATCAGTCTCCAGAGCCGTGGACGAGGGTAAGCCAGTCCACACAGCCTATCTGGACCTTGCCAAGGCCTTTGACACCATCCCCCACTCTGGAATCATAGATAAACTTACTAAGCTGGGCATTAATCCCTACGTCACTCAATGGGTTGCCAACTGGCTTACTGACAGAACCCACGCTGTAAAAGTAACTGACTCCAAATCCAGCTTCAGACAAGTGGAGTACCTCAGGGTTCAGTCCTGGGACTGCTCTTGTTTGGCATCTACTTCTCTGAAGTACAGGCCAGCACTAAGGGACTCTGGCTAACAAAGTTCGCAGATGACTGCAAACTGGGAGCCATTATTGAATCCCCAAATGATGTGGATACTCTGCAAAAGGGCCTTACAGAAACAGATGCTTGGTGCCAGAGCCATGGGCTCAAGCTCAATGCCAAGAAATGTATAGTTATCCCCTTTGGGAAAAAACATGTACCCGTGAATTATCACATAGGTGGCAGTGCACTAAACACCAAAAGTGTGATAAGAGACTTGGGGACACAGATGGACAGTGGTCTCACCTTCAGTAACCACATTGCCACAACAGTCAGTAAATCCTTCTATGTGGCACACCTCATCACTAAGGGCTTTTCATCCAGAAAAAAGGAAGTCATTGTCCCACTGTACTCATCCTTCATTAGACACATTATAGAATACAGAGCCACATTTGGTATGTAACTCTCAAGACATCTGCATCAACTGGAAAAGCCGCAAAAATACCTTACTAAAAGAATCACAGGCCTAAAGCCGATGCCTTATGCTGACCGCCTTAAAAAACTCCAGCTATACTCTGTCACTTATCATCTACTCCGAGGCGATCTCTGCTTAACATACAAGACCATGTCAAACCCAGAGCTGTTGGACATGCTACACTTAAAGAAATCCCAATCCCTCAGAGCCACATGCTCCAGGGATCTAAATCTTGTCGTCACAATAAGCAAGACATACTGGAGGCATAGGTTCCTAACCCAGAGACTCCCCAGACTCTGGAATAGACTGCCCATACATATCAAGCAGAGTGCCTCTTTGGCCCTCTTCAAAAGGAACCTTGATGATTTGATGGGAGAAAGGAAATTCACCCCGGGTATCACGTCAGTTGCTCTGCTAGACAGGGATCCAGGGAAGTAAATAGTGTGGGAAGAAATATCCAGGGAATTGTTATGGCTAGGCTTGTATAGGCCCTAGGGCCGATAGCCTAGTACCAACCTATGAACTTATGGTTTAGCGTCAGGTTCTCAGGTCCCTTACAGTAAAGGAAAATACCTATGTAAAAGCCAATGAAGTCCCCCTCCATCTGTTGGGGGGGTGGGGGTAGCATGCTCCAATTCAGATAAAGTCTGCTCCTTTATGTATCCCCTAGTGTTGATGGTCCTTTCAATGAAGCTGTAAAGTTTATTAAAGCCACTGGAAATTCACCAGTTAACTTGTGCATTCTGCTAAGTGGGAGAGTTTCTCACTTTGAGCAGAGAGGTATTTTGTGCTACCTCAGTCTGTTAGCAGACATTTCTGACTTATATTAAGTAGCTTTATGACTTAGATCTTGATTATTCCATTATTATTAAGACACATCTCTAACATCTCTGCAAACGCTATCCAAGTTGACAGGTGACTTTATCTTTTGCTGCAAGGCCGCTTCAACAATGCTGCTTACACTAGCATCAAAAATATGTCCATTGTCGACATTTGTGCTTTGGTTATGTGGTTCTTCACATCTTCACTAAGCGCTGTTGCTTGAATTGAAATTTGTGGACATCAGGTCTCCTTTGAGACCTCACTGCTTCAGGGTGCTGCCTTCTGAGATTTACCATCTCCCATTCTGGCCTTCTAGGTAAGTGTGGGGATTTTTTCCCAGCAATTATGTATTGCTGAATGTATCTGAAGCCAGATATAACAAGATGTGTGCTTACCATTGTTTGTTGATATGCAAACAGACCTTATCCAGTTAATGTTCATTAATTTCCCACCATTATCCTGTGTCTAGACCATCTTTCTATCCAAATCTTTAGAAAGTGATTTTCCTGTAAGTTGGGCAAGTATGTAATTATTTATTTTTGTATTTTCATAGTGTTTCAAGTTGTATTTGTTTAATGCTGGTGCATTTCAGGAAATGCATTGACTAGAGGAGGAGCTCATGAAAATTCTTAACTATATCTAGCTGTGGATATCTGATAAGACAATGACACGTTATATTTGAAGGGCTTCTCACAGATCATTGATACTGTAAGTTCATCTGTTCTTTACCTCAGATGCTGAAGCTAGACAGACTCTCTTAGAGGGCATTTGAAAGGGTTATATTTCTCTGTTTTTTTTTTGTGAGACATTGTAGGAGACTGAGGCTAGGGCTAATGTTCTGGATGTGGTGCCAATCATTTCATGACCTTGTTCTCTAAAATTTTGTCAGTCTCTTAGATAGCGTACTGCTTTCTCCCTGCACAAGTTAAAGATCATGTTTAGTGCAGTGAAACCAAGTTTTATTTTTTCAAAAAAGCTTGATCGTATACATTCTTATGCATGCACACTCTTGTACTTAAATAAAAGTTGGATTTGCCGCATAAATTCAAAAATTTAAGTTTAAAAAAGCTTCTGAACATAGCAGTCTAAATTACTTCTGCCATATTTATGACATTATTTTTAACATGCAGGCAGGCAGGCAAGTGTTTGTCACACTTGGGGTCCTGATGTAATTATTTTGTATTAGTATGAGTAAATGTTTATGAAGCATTTATAGAATCACTATCTTGTTAAGTTAAACAGTTTAGTCAAAAATATTAAAGATAATGTGCAACTATTTCTTGAACATACCTGCTCCCTTTAAATATGATCTTTAAACTAATTGAGGGATATTTTGTCACGGTACTGGATTTTTTAAAACAAGAAACATTTGTATTGAATTATCACATGATATAAATAATCATATGTTTATGTAATTGAAAATAAACTGTATTAACATATTTTCAGTTTTAGACATTATACAGCACATATTTTCTATGTAGTCATTGTCAATCAAACATTACATATCTCATATAATTCCTACCTTCCCTTAAACCCCATACTTCTTTGAAAACATTATTCTGCCTGTGTTTTTCCCACAATTCCCATCTTTTCTATGTAATTTGCTCATATTCTTTTTTAAAGACCCCGCTTCCAATTCTTTATCCCTGTTATATTCATTACTTCTAGTATGGTTGGTTTAGACTTTGATTGCCATTTTTATTAATTGATTTTTTTGTCAGCAGCCAGAATTAAACTCTGCAAGGACTTACTACGTGTAGGTAATTCTGATTCTGTATCACAGCTCAAACAAATTATTTCCTCAGTTACACCAATTTACTCACTCTGTTATTCTGACAGGGGAATCTGCAAACTCCTATCACTCCCAAAAAATAGGTTCTCAATTACTGTTTCTTCTCAGTCACACTTCCAACATCTGCAGTCTACCAGAAACAAATCTTTGGAGTCTGCTTGGGGTATTAAAATAAATATGCAAACACTTCCAAGCAAAAATCCTAAATCTTCTAGACTTTGTTGCATATTTAGGAGCCCTGCGGTAGCGTTGTTGCCTCACAGTAAGACGCTATCCGGTTCGATTCTCAGCTAGAGCGTCATCTGTGTGGAGACATGTGTGAATGGGCGTACCTTCGTAGAAGGTTGTGCATCAGGGCTGGCAACTCGGCACGTAAAAATCTTCTTCCAATCATTAGTGGACCGGAGTTCTGCTGTGGCGACCCCTAACCAGGAAAAGCCGAAAGACACAACAACAACATACATACATCCTCCCGTTGTTTCTTTGGGAATTGCTTATCCAGTCTCTCGTTCTGAACCGTTTCTAACCCCCTTTGAGGCTTTGACTGATTCCTGTAGTTAATCATGCAATATTTTATATGCCCTATTAATTATCATTTTTAACAGTATCTTCAGTTCTAAATTCTTCTAAAACTCTACTGTACTGGAAACGTTAATATAAACATCCTTTATTGTTGATATAGCCCTCTGTGTAGTCTGATATTCTCCCTTCCTCCCCAGAAGAACTTGATTATTTTTCATGTTAAAAGTCCTGTGGATTTCTTTGCTTAAAAATCTTCAGAATGCACAGATGTTTTCTTTATTTATGTTCTGAGAGGAGGACAGTTGATCTGCAAATGTCTGTATATGAGGCTTGGATTTTGAACATCTTGTATTAAAAACTGTTTCAGTAATATAATGCAAAGTATTATGGTACAATTTAATGAAAGAAATTGAATGCACATCAGGCTACCTTGAGGGCATACAGTCAATAATATGTGACAAGTTGCTTTAAGACAAGTAGCATTTTATTTTGATTTTCAGATTGCCAACTTGTCCAACGATAAAAAGACATGTATGCTTCACTTAGTGGCAGTTTGAGATGAAGACTGCAGTGCTGGATATATGACAATGCATATTGATGCAATTTCATAAGCTGATAAAAATGTGTGAATAGTTTTATCACCACGAGCATGCTTCTTCTTTGGGGTGTAATATTCAAACAGGACCTTAAAACTCATGCAGCCTCTTAGGTCTTTTAAGTGTGGTATCGCAAGGTGCTGGAATGGATCGGCCTTACAGTAAATTCAGCCATAAACTGGGTCTCCTTTCCCAAAAAACAGATCAACAACTGTTACCTTGTTGCACCAATGCTGAATGCCAAGAACAGGCCAGAAGGATTGCAACATGTTGGAAAAACTGTTTTTTGTTGTTTAATATACTTTATCAAGACATTGATAAGATGTTCGTGTACATGAAACGGTTGACAGGATAGGCCCACTGGAGTTAAAGGCAAGGCATCTGTTTCTACTGCAACAAACAAAAGTTTGGCAGTGAGACTTTACCAGAGGTGTCCTGGAAGGGAAACATTTACTCTGTAGATAGCTGCTATAGTGGTAAAGTGGGATAAAGCCCAGACTATGGCACAGTGGACTTGGGTTCAGTTAGCTCCCCTGGCAACTGATGGAGTGGCAGGAAGGGATGGGTGTATCTGTCCTGGGTGGCAGGGCTCTTGTTGATACGGTCCCTAAAGGAGTTTTGGTCCAAAGGGAATTAACCTCTGACACAATAAGTGTGGGAAGGGTGGGGAAAGGGAAGTGGGTAGGGACTAAAACAAACAAACAAAAAAAAATATTGGATAGAAGCACAGAAGAGCCGAACCACCAGAACACCCTTAGGATCCATGACCAGCCCCAGCAATGCCAGAGTAATTCTGTGTGGGGTAGGAGGACGTCTGGTAGACCCGGCGTGCCTGTCGTGCATTTGGGACCGGGCCAGTACAAATTTGGTCCAAGGGGGACCAAAAAAAAAAAAAATTATTTGCGTTATGGAGGGGGTGGGTCTTGTCGGTGCTTTATTCTCCTCTGGTGGAGGCCAGAGTCATTGCATAGGAGCAAGGTTTAAGTTGAATGTGGCAGACATTCTTTGGGAACACATTCATAATGAGCTAATATTACTGATATCTCTGTATGGAAGGTAGAATTGCAAGTGCCTTGGCTGTCAGGAAGGTATTTATTTCAGTGTTATGAGTTAGTGAGCTGTAGTCTTTCAGGAGAGGAGCAGCAGTAGAGGATGGCAAAATTGGTTTCTTTTACAACCTATTTGAAGTTCAGCCTTGTGGATTACTCAGTTTGCTGTCAGCACCCAAACCTATGTCATTTTGTGTGGTGAGCATAAGTAGCTTTCCTAGTAAAAGCATACAGATTTCACTAGCTGGTATAATCCTGTTCCATTACCTGACACCTAGATATGGGCATCATTTTAAGTTACCAGTGTTTCTTTCCTTCCCCATTAATACAGATGTGCTTACACAAACTTTTCCTGACTTTACTAAAACTGTTGTGCTTTATTGGTTTGAAGAATGCTGGTTTGTAACAGCATTCAGTTTTTCTATAACCTCTCCATGTTTTATTTTTGGTCAGTTAATTGACTTCTTGCTCATCTGCTGTTTTTCTGCAAGGGTTAGAGGCAGTAAATACCACCAGCTTGGGTGGGGTGGGAGTGGATATTCAAATACATTAGAATATAGTGCCTGTCTTCATATTTCATGTTGTTTGGGTTGTTGGAACCCTTTGCATTTAAAAACTATATGACTGACAGGAGTTAATGGAGGAGGGTGTAATAAAGAGGTCCATTTCAAATAACATGACATCTGTGTAACTGCAGAAGGAGAGAGTAAGCCTGGCTAGTCTGCCCTTTAAGTACATTTAATATTTGTCCTCCCTTCCTTTTCTGTTCACCCATCACTCTTTCTCAGCCTATCCCCTGTCCTGTTAAATGCCTTTTTGTATTCCCCTTCCATCACCTACTCTTCTAGCCTATTTGATAGGTTTTTAACCTTTCAGTAAAGATGTACTTTCAGAGATCCAGGGAGTAGCTTGCACCTGCAAGCTGCCTCTACTGCTTCCTACCTTTATTCTTCCTGTTCTTAGTGAAATATTCAGTTTCCCGTGGAGAATTTGCCCTCCCATATCGTATACCAGAGTCTCTTCTAGCCTGTAGTGAGAAGATCTCCATTTCCTGTAGGGGTTTACTATCATATACCTGAAATGTACTCTGTCGACTGTTCACATGGTCGGCCGAGATTGTGCCAAATTCACAATGTCGAACACTGGAATTGCCGAAATACATGTCGACTGCTACCTAGGGATGAGTTTTAACATGGGTCGAGATAGGGGCAGATGTGTATTTCAGCAATATCAGTGTTCGACATTGCCTACAGTCGACATTCTGATTTTCGAACGAAGTGGCATCGACCAAATTCACTTCTAATAAATGATAGTAAACCCCTGTAGGCTATGGTTATACCCTGCCCTTTTCTTCTTTTTTTCCTGTGGACTCCTTCCAGTAATCTACCGTCTCTGTCCTTGATTCCATCGAGAACATTAATCCAAGTATGCCTGACTTATGCCTAGTAGAACAGGAACATTACTTCTTTGCTTCCAAAGTCCATCTCTTGAGGATAACCCCCAGCCCTCTTAGTCCTGTTGGTGCTATCCAGTGAGATAAACATCCCTGGATCCTCTCCCTGCACATTACTGTTTTTCCACCCTACAGCTGATACTTCACTTCTGGGGCACTGTGGCTAAAATACAGTACTTTGCCTTTGTCTATTCTAAATCACAGCTGCTACTTTTCTGCCTACTTGGTCATCCTTTCCAAGTCCTTCCTTAGACTCTTCCTCCTTCCTTCGCTGCTGCACCATACCTGTCAACTGTCCAGATTTTTGCCCCATATTTTTGGTTTGTGCCTCATAAAATTTGTAGTTTTCTGGCAGGTAACTGAGGATTGAAATCAATAAATGACACACATTTGAGTTTCTGACTTCATATCTTTCAGAAAATGTACGCTAACACAAATCCTGTTATTCTAACAACTTTCTAAGTTTACAAAAGCAATATTTAAAATCTGGCCCTATTTTTTGGCCTTTGTCCAGATTTCGTGCCCTAAGAGGTTGAGAGGGATGTGCTTGTACCTATGTTTATGTCATCACTGAAGGGGCTGATCCTGTTTTCTCTTTCCCCAGGTATGCGATTAGATTCAAGGCTGTCCTTTTTGATCTGATCTTTTTGGATTGTGTTGCACCTGCTGTGTGGTTCTTTGTTCATATTTGCCTTGGCTTTTGTTCATAGGTTGGTACTAGGCTATCGGCCCTAGGGCATATACAAGCCTAGCCATAACAATTCTCTGGCTATTCCTTCCCACAGTATTTACTTCCCTGGACCCCTGTCTAGCGGGGTGACTTGACATGATCCCCGGGGTGAATTTCCTATCTCTCATCCAATCATCAAGGTTCCTTTTGAAGAGGGCCAAAGAGGCGCTCTGTGGCTTGTAATAGGCTGCACACCTCTATAGCCAAAAGATCTGAAAGCTTCATGTTTTAATCTCACATCAGGACCCTATTCCAAGAATTTAGAACTTGTTCTGCTCTTGGAATGATATTGCAGTGTTATTTCCTGGATGAGTGAATTGATTTGAGGTTTATATAAATATTTTGCATCTTGTAGCTGTTCTTGAGAACACCCAGGAGAAATGTTATAAAACAGTTTGAACTGGGTGACATTGCTCAGAATGGGAGCTGTTTCACCTGAATTCCCACTATCTAATCAGATTTCACTATCCTTTTGCTCTAGTTTAGTTTAATTCAGGGTTTCTGTCTTTGATCCCCACCCATAGATAAACATGAAAAATAGGAAGGCAACACTACCCCTTTCACACACTTTTTTTTTTAATATATATATATATATATATAAAGTCCAGATGGAGAAATAACTTAGAGCCAAAAGAAAAAGGTACAAGCAAAAAGAAACTGCCTACTGATTTCTGGTACATATTCTTGTTCGCCTGCTTTACAGACTTAGGTTTTCTCATCTTAAAGTGGTTAGCTTGCAGCCTAGACAGCAAAGTAAATTTGATTAGATTAACAGCAGAGGAACTACTAAGAGGATTCTGACTAGTTTAGCAGATAAAAGTAAAAGGATTGGACAGATTAAATGGGAAATACAGCATGCTTGCAGCTGATTTAAGGTTTAGGCAGTGAAGTAAACATAAGCAGGCAGGTGAACAGTCACCTTGCTTATAATTCCCAGACTGTACGACTCTTGCTTCTGGTCAGATAAACCAACTCACTTCATCTCAGACATTTGTCAACAAGGAGACAAATCAAACTGTTTATTATTATAATTATTATTGCAAAAAAAAGTCTTTGCAAAACTAAGGTACATGTGATTGTTTTTCAATACATCTTTAGTAAAGTTTCTGAAAATGGGCTGGTTTTATATATATATATATATATACACATATATATATATATATATATATATATATATATATACACACACACACACACACACACACACACACACACACACACTGGAAACTGTTTTCTGTCGGTAGCAATTTTACAGTACTGATGAATCTTGAACAAGACTGGGACCAGTGAATAAACTTTGAAGAAACTCTTGCATGGTCCTCAAAAGACAAAAAGTGAGACCCTGCTTTTCAGGGGCACAGTCGGGTAGTGCTTATGGTACTTTTTTCTGTGTTCTTAAGTTAGCACTAATTATTTTTCTCTAAAGATAACTGTCCAACAACTTTTGTTAAAATTTCCATGTAAAGGTGTGTATGCTTTCTCTGTATTTGATTGCTGGTATATTTTGTGTATTTTTAATAAACCATTGTTATCTAGATAGAAATGTGTGTGGCTGCCTGGTTAATGAAAGTATAAGGACAGTAAACTGGCAAACTGAAACTGTTGTTTGATGTTTGAAGAGAGACTGCTAAGCTATAGCTGCCATAAACTAGTATAATATGTCTGGCCTATTTTAAGTATGTTCAGTGGTTGTGATCTTGGAGTACCAGACTGGTACAAGTGATGGCAGTGAAATGGTATTATTAATCCCTTCTGGAAATCATTGTGTATATTTAAATGTGAAGAAAGTGTAAGCCATGATATAGTTACTGATGGTAAGATTACACTGTAAAGCACTGACCTGAGAATAGAGAGGATGGAATCCCGGGAAGACAGTGACCATAGCTCTCTTCTTCAGCAATAGAATGAAGCTTATCTGATTGTAGCAGGTAGTACTACTGATAGCTCAAGGCAGCAGTGCGAATTTGCCATACTCTTAAGACTGTTTTAATGATGATTACTTTGTTTGATATTTTTATTTTTACTTGCTCAAGTTGGTAGGGGACCATGTCAGGATTGTGTCACACAGTGGATGTCTCCCTGCCATCATCTGTTGTACTCTGACCCTTCCATCAGGCTGCTACCTCCCAGAAAGGTATGAATGGTGAGACCCTTCCCACTTTCAGGTTATTTACATGATAATGTGTCTCTTGTAAAGGCCAGATGATGGTGCTAGAAACATTTTATAGATTTTGGCCTTTTACTCTAATCTGTGAAATGTTTTCATGTTTATATTTCCTTATGAGTTATGCCTTGCAGTGACAGCCAAGGGAATGCCTGTGCCTCCACATATGTACTTTATGATGTTATGATGTCAGTGGAACATAATGCTATAAAACAGTTGTTACTAATCAACTTTGCCCAACTTGCCTCATGGTTGAGTAGGTTGCTAACCTAATCACAACACCTGAAAGAAAAAAAAAATATTTTATTTTATTTATGCTTTGTTGACCGGGTTAGTCCCATTAGGCTAGTAGCCTATTTTCAAGGGAGACCCAAATAAGAGCAAACCATTTGGTTGCCTAATCCTTCTCTTCATGATTGCTCATCTAATGCCTTGGGTTTTCACTTGAGTCTGGTTTGCAGTCAACGCAAGTGAATGCTGTGTCTGTGTGCCTTATGGCCAACTGTGCCTTGCTATTTTGCCTAATTTGTCAGCATGTGATATAAGCAAGTAGGTGACTAGATTTATGCCTCAGTCTGCAGTTTTTAATGTTTGCTGAGTAGTCTGACCAGCTTTACTCATTCTAACCTATTTTCTATGGAGAACTGGAAGAAAAGTTTGGAGTTTACATACTGGAAGGTTAATGTGAATAAAAGCAGTACAGATAAGTGGCAGTAAATTACTTAACATTCAGCATTGAAATAAATATGCCAAGACACCAAGAGATTGTGGACACAGGCATTGAACTAATCAGTTATGAGTAAATATTAAATGTCATAAGTGAGAGTCACTATAGCAGTAGATCATAACATTTGGTTAAGTTCACCTTATCTGTGTCATCTGCACTCAGAAATTGTTAAATCAGTGGCTTCTCCTTCACTGTAGGTAATAAAGGAAGTAACTCAATAAAATGTACTCATGTAGGTATGTGGATGAATCCATTTGTTATGTATATCCTACATTTAGTGCATATTCCCTTTGGTTCTTAGAACTAGATTTCTGATGGGAATGTAATAGCATGTGTAACTAAATCAGAAGGCAGTGTGTAGAAATATCATGTGTACCTGTGCACTAATATTTCTCTAAAAGAAACAATGAATTATTCTAAAACAAAACGGAAATATTTAAAGATGAGTGATTTAAAGGCATAATCTAGGTTATCTAAGTTCAGATACAAATGCGATCCTTGAGGATCAGCTGTCTTGGTAAATATGTTTACACATAGCTCTGTTGTATAAGCAGTATCTACATCCACTTCAGTATATACAATTATCATCTTCTTTCGGCTGTTCCCGTTAGGGGTCGCCACAGCGGATCATCTGTTTCCATTTCTTCCTGTCCTCTGCATCTTGCTCTGTCACACTAACCACCTGCATGTCCTCTCTCCCCACATCCATAAACCTTACCTTAGGCCTTCCTCTTTTCCTGTTACCTGGTAGCTTCATCCTTAGCATCTTTTTCCCAATATACTCAGCATCCCTCCTCAGCACGTGTCCAAACCAACGTAATCTTGCCTCTCTGGCTTTGTCTCCAAACCTTCCAACCTGGGATGACCCTCTAATATACTTATTCCTGATCCTGTCCACCCTCGTCACACCCAGTGCAAATCTTAACATCTTTAACTCTGCCACATCCAGCTCTAACGCCTGCCTTTTTGTCAATGCAACTGTCTCCAACCCATATAACATAGCTGGTCTCACTATCCTCTTGTAGACCTTCCCTTTCACTCTTACTGGTACTCATCTGTCACAAATCACTCCTGATACTCTTCTCCACCCACTCCATCCTGCCTGTACTCTCTTCTTCACTTCTCTTCCACACTCACCATTACTCTGAACTATTGATCCCAAGTATTTAAACTCATCCACCTTTACCACTTCTACTCCTTGCATCCTCACCATTCCTCTATCCTCCCTCTCATTCACACACACATATTCTTAGTCCTGCTGACCTTCATTCCTCTTCTCTCTAGAGCATATCTCCATCTCTCCAAGGTCTCCTCCACCTGTTCCCTACTCTCACTACAGATCACAATGTCATCTGCAAACATCATAGTCCACGGGGACTCCTGTCTGATCTCGTCTATCAACCTGTCCGTCACCATTGCAAATAAGAATGGGCTCAGTGCTGATCCTTGATGTAATCCCACCTCCACCTTAAACGCATCCGTCACTCCCACCCAGACCTCACCGCTGTCACGCTACCCTCGTACATATCCTGTACCACTCTTACATACTTCCCTGACACTCCCCACTTCCTCGTACAATACCACAACTCCTCTCTAGGCACCCTGTCATATGCTTTCTCTAAGTCTACAAAAACACAATGCAACTCCTTCTGGCCTTCTCTGTACTTCTCCATCAACACTTTCAGAGCAAACATTGCATCTGTAGTGCTCTTTCCCGGCATGAAACCATACTGCTGATCACTAATCATCACATCCCTTCTTAACCTAACTTCCACTACTCTTTCCCATAACTTCATGCTGTGACTGATCAATTTAATCCCTCTGTAGTTACTACAGCTCTGCATATCACCCTTGTATCGGTACCAAAACACTTTTTCTCCATTCCGTAGGCATCCTCTCACTTTCCAAAATTTCATTAAACAGTCTGGTTAAAAATTCCACTGCCATTTCACTTAAACACCTCCATGCTTCCACAGGTACGTGATCTGGACCAACAGCCTTTCAGTATATACAATATCTATGGATAAATATTATTAGACAGGAGTACTAAAGTGAAACAGCAGTTGGCATTTACAATCTCACATTAGGTGGAAGAGTTTAAAGGAAGAATTAAAAATGATAGAATGCAATAGAAATGAGTGGTGAAGTAATACTTCATGAAATATTGTAGGGGGTTGTGGTAGCAGGATGGTCGTACAAGAAGGGGACTGCTGCAACAACAAAGAACACAAGTAAAAGGTATGATTCCATCATCACACTTACATAGCCACCCCTTGCCTGATCTGAAACTAGTAAAGGTTGGTCACTGTACTTAAAACAGTTTGGCTTTTGATAAATCAAAAAAGGTGGCTTGGACAAAACATTCGAGGAGTCTGGCAAATCAGATGACCTTTTTTTGCACCTGTGAAAGTGTTCTTACTGTCCTTAACAGAGCATCAGCACTAAGAATCGAGGCAGATGACATTCCATTACAATCTGAATTAAGAGTCGAGGAGGACACCATTCCATTACAACAGTGTCTAAATTAACTTAAAACAGCAGGAGAAGTCTCTGCAGGGAAGTTATTGGAAATGTATTAAAAAAGTTAAGATGACAGACTGCTGTATACTGCAATAACTTTCTTTGCGGCAGTCTTCACAAAATAAATAAATGCCTTTCACAGAGGAACATTGGTTTTGTTGTTGTGGGCATGGCTCTTCAGTTTACTGAGATAGTTATTTCTTGCCATAAAGGGGTAGCTGTGGAGGTGCAAAACCCCTCAAGCTGTACCTTGCTGGAAACTGTATTGATAGGTTTGCTCCACAGTTTACTGGGGAATGGTCATTGGTGTGCTGAAAGACCTTTCTTGACTGTTGCCATAATGTTGTCAGAGGAACAGAGAAAAACAACATAGCTAGCTCTAGTCTGCACCTGGTGTTTCTGAATATTTCTCTCCAGCTTTTGCTAATTTAACTGGATTTTAATAGTTAAGCAGAGCTTTAGATCAGTCAAGATTAAAAATGTTTTAGAAACCCCTTCATCAGCTTGATTAGAGGACAGGCACATAGGATAACCTCTATGCAAATAATGGGGGGTCTGCTTTGATCCTGCAGTCTTTCAACAAATTACAGATGGCTTTAATAAACACTGCCAGCTTCTGAAGTTCTACTATCAGTGAAAGTGCTTTCACAGCACTCTGGACTCTCTCCAGTACATTTTACTGGGCTGTAAATATGGAAGTCCTGGTTAGTTCCTTACTTATAGTTTGACAAAGCCTTCAGTTTGGTAAATCAGATTCTGCTTGATTATGCGAAGTGTGGTGCAGCAGTTTGCATTGTCGCCTCACAGCAAGAGGTTCTCCCGTTCGATTCTCGGCAGGAGCGCCTTCTGTGGGGAGTCTGCATGTTCTCCCTGCGGTCGAGTGACGTTTAAAGACATGCAGTTAGGTGCGTACATGAATGGGTGTGCCTTCTTTGAGGGTTGGGCGTCAGGCTGGCAATTCGGCACCATAAAAATCCACTGCCAATCATTAGCGGACCGGAGTTCTGCTGTGGCAACCCCCTAACCGGGAAAAGCCGAAAGACAAACGTTGCCCTTGACATGGGTGTCAGCTCTTTCAGAAGTTGTCACTCAAATAGATCAATTCAAGTCATGGTCTGGTCAGTTTTTTCTTTAGTGGCGGGCAGTTACTCTGAGATTTATTTATTTGTTGACTGTGTGGTTACTGGGTAGGTGGACTGTTTCAGCGACTCTCTTCAGCTGAGGCCCAGACTCAGAAGCATTTACAAATACAAGCATTCTTAAGTTATACACCGCAAATATGGTGTTGGTTTACACAGTTGCAACATTTTAGGAAGTTTGTGCAGAGTGCAGTTGTCATACAGTTTTGTAAATGGAATGTTATACAGTTCTTATTACAGTTCTGTTATCAGTTTACATGGGTTGGCTTACAGTTTGGCTACATGAAGCTGCTTGTTAAAAGGTTTAAAAGTGAATTTCCGGGCGGGTTTTGGGGGTGAAATGGAAGTGTGTGGAAAAAAAAAAGAAAAAACAGAAATTACAGAGATGGGCCTAGAGAGTATGAAGAGACCACCTGACTAACCAGCATTAAATGGTAAAGAAAGAGTTGAGTGACTATAAGTATTTTAGCATTTTAAGACTTTTAAGGAAATTAAAAGAAAAAATTTCCAGGTCTCAGTCTGTGGTTGTCTTTGCTCTTTAAAGCTTAGTTGACTTCATAGGTTCAGGCCTTCTTCTGTACAAAAATTATTTATTTATTTCATTTGTTAACTGGGTAATGTCCGACTGGGCATGAGGCCCATTTTCAGTGGAAGCTCGGGGAGAAACGCTCCAATATGTAGAAATAGGCAGTATTGGACCATCAAGTTGCAATCGTGGGCAAACTTGGTCAGCCAGAGTCCCTCTGTGTTGGCCTGGACTTCTGAAAAGTAGATGCCAAACAGGAGAGGACCCAAAACCAATCCCTGTGGACTCCACTCGTATTAATTAAATTGATGTAGAAAGCAAAATCAGTGAAGTATTTAACTAAATAACAATAATTATTAACTAAATAACAATAATTATTAACTAAATAATAATTTGTTACCATATTGTCAGCAGTACTGGTTCTCTGCCTAACCCCCATTCATTACAACTGATCTACAATGGGACCTGGATAAACTCTTAAAAGGGATGTAAAGTAAACGGTTATAACTATTACACAATACCAGCATTACTGCAGCACAGGTTAAAGCTGCATTGTCCAAGGCCAAGAATACAACTTCCATGGGACCCGACCAATATCCCTGGCTGTGTTTTACATGAACTACAAATTGAAATGGGACCACACCTGCGTGCCCTGTTCAATCACAGCATCACCTCAGGTTTTGTCCCTACAGAATGGCGCACTGCTACAGTCATCCCTCTCCATAAAGGGGAAGCGACTACAGACCCTGGGAATTATCACCCCATTAGCCTGACAAGTCTGATATGTAGGGCTATGGAGCGCATCATCATGGACCTAATTAACAAGGATATAGGAAGTCTCCAAACTCTGGATCCCACACAATTTGGTTTTCTGAAGGGTAGATCATGCCTGCTCAACCTGGTTGACTTCTTTGAGTCAGTCACCAGAGCTGTGGACGAGGGCAAGGCAGTTCATGCAGCCTACCTCGATCTGGCCAAGGCCTTTGATAGCATTCCCCACTCAGGAATTATTGATAGACTCACCAAGCTAGGCATCAACCCCTGTATCACTAGGTGGGTTGCAAATTGGCTCACAGATAGAACCCACGGTGTGAAAGTAGCAGACTCCAAGTCAGTGTGAAAGTAGCAGACTCCAAGTCAGACTGCCGACCAGTCACAAGTGGAGTCCCACAGGGATCGGTCCTGGGTCCTCTCCTGTTTGGCGTCTACTTTTCAGAAGTCCAGGCCAACACAGAGGGACTCTGGCTGACCAAGTTCGCCCACGATTGCAAGCTGGGCGCCATTATTAACTCCCCAAGTGATGTAGACTTCCTACAGAAAGGCCTCACTGAGACCAATGACTGGTGTCAAAACCTTGGCCTTAAGCTTAATGCCAAAAAGTGCATCATTATTCCCTTTGGGAAAACTCAGTTCCCACTAATTACCACATTGATGGTAGCCCACTGAACACTGAAGGCGTTATAAGAGATCTGGGCACACAGGTTGACAGCAACCTCTCCTTCGACCACCATATTGCCACTGTGGTCAGAAAGTCCTTCTATGTGGCACATCTCATTACCAAGGGTTTTGCATCCAGGAAGAAAGAGGTCATCATCTCTCTCTACTATTCCCTCATTAGACCAGTCATTGAGTATAATGCCCCATTTGGCATGTACCTCACTAAACACCTGCAACAGCTGGAAAGGCCAGAAAAGTACCTCACAAAGTGGATTCTAGGCCTTAAACACATGCCCTACATGGACAGACTCAAAAAAATCCAGCTTTTCTCCATCTCACATCAGCTATTAAGAGGCGATCTCTGCTCGACTTACAAAGCCATGTCTGACCCAGCCTTGTTAGAAATGTTACACCTAAAGAAATCCCAGTCTCTTTGCACCACATGCTCCAGGGACCTCAACCTCATTACCACAATCAACAGAACATGCTGGAGGGACAGGTTCATAACCCAGACACTGCTCATACTCTGGAATAGACTTCCCATATATGTCAAGCAGAGCACCTCACTGGCCCTTTTCAAGAGAAATCTTGATGAGTGGATGGATGGGAAATAGTGGTGGGAACTAATGGCGGCATGATGTCAGGGCACTTCTATGGGCTAGGCTTGTAAAGGTTCCAGGGCCGTTGGCCTAGTACACATCTATGAACTTATAAGACTGTTAATTTAAGTACTGGGGAATTTGGTTAAATTCCTTCTCTTAGGTCAAATGAAATTTAAAATTAAGATCCCTTTCTGCTCTTGGAAGCTCTCCAGATTTTTCAGCGATCTGCTCTGAACACAATCTGACATTGTTGCTAAAGTCATTAAGGACATACTAAACCTGCAGATTCTTACAAACAGAACTGTAGTTTATACTCTGGTGTTAAAAGAAAGCATCACTGTTTAGAGTCAACTGGTTCCCCATTAAGAAACACATAAATCTGTTTCTTCACTCTCCTCATCATTCCTCTCAACTTCTTAGCACAGTAATTCTGGACAAAGCCAAAAATAATGGAGGGACAAAGGCCCAAAATTAGAAAAACAGGGATAGATTTTAAATATTGCCCTTATAAACTTAGAAAGTTGGTAGGCTAGTAGGTTTTATATTAGTGAGCATTTTCTAAAGGAACAAGTCTGAAATGCAAATGTTTTGTTATTATTTAGTGCCTTCAGTTCTCAGTGATTTACCAGAAAAATGCACATTTTATGAGCAACAGACCGACAATATGGGGTCAAATTTGGACATTCTGCAAAATATTGGGCAATTGAGAGGTATGCTGTCCATCCCCACTAACCCCTTTCCCACTCAAGCATGTAGGCTAAAGATCTTCGTGCTCCTTAAATCTTTCTGAACTGTAACTCCGATGCCAGCAGAGCATTTGTGCTCTGTAAAACAGATAAGTGACAATTCTTTCAGTTTTAGGTCCAGAGACTTGTAATACATTACCTGCCACTGTCAGAAACTGCACAGATCCTACAATGTTTGACTAACCTGACTACGTAATTAAAAAAATAGACCTGTTTGCCTATTATTTGATGATTTGACTGTATTTTTAACCTAATGTTTAGCATCACCACAAACATCCCTAATTGGACTTTCACCTTATGATATTTTTCTGCTTTTTATTTGCAGTATATCTTAATTTGTTAAGCCTACAGCATGTTGTTGTTGATTAAACGTTTCTTGTAACTGAGTATGTTACATACTGCGTTTGTGTATGTTTTTGAGTGCAAGCACAAGTGTGTAGTTTCTAGGCGCCCAGGAACATTAAAAGAATCAGACTATCATAATTTTCATCTAGTCAGAATCACGGTTTCGTAATTTTCATCTGGTTAGAATAAATGTTGTTTAAATCCTTTTGATCCAGCACAGGTATTAAGTCTCTGTATAATTAAAGGTGAATATCAAGTACATTATTTTAAGTCCACAAACATTATTTCGTAACTTTTTGAATTTCATACCATTTCTAGCTGATGTTCTTTGTGTTTCACTGTTGCAGTCATCACACTTAGTTTATCTGCCTGCAGGTAGCCCTCAGTCGGCCCGAATACCAGAGTCTTGGGATTTCTGCATCGGAATCTGTCGCCTCATCCATGACGTCAGGGGTATAAAACATGCAGCCGACACCATTACATCTGCTTTTCTTGCCGCGTGGGAGCCCAAAGCAGAAGCAGTTCGCAAGTGCCGGTCGGCAGATACCTGAAATTTTCTTTTTTCGAGTTTCAAACCTGAAGTCTTCTAAAGTTAAGTACCCCGTTGGGGATCATTTTTTCTTGCTCTAACCGTTGTCAGAAAAAGTTAACAGTTGTCTTGCTTGTGGAAAGCAAATACCTAACAGAGATTTTTATTCTTAGTGCGTCACCTGTTTAGGCCCAGACCAAGACTTCCCTCGCTGTCGGTTTTGTGCCTTGTTCAACGCCCAAACTATTCATCGTCGGGCTATTTTTGTCCTTAAATTCTTTTGCTCTCATTCTCCATATTCCGAAATGGCTTCAGTAAACCATCCGACTACCAATCTTCCGAAAAAATGCAAAGATAAAGACAGAGACAGACCACATAGGTCCAAAATTGCTGACAATGCTTCCGTTAAGCTAGTCACCAGTCCGCCGGTGCTCAGTGAGGTGCTTTCGCAGCCCCTGTTACCCGCTTGTACAGATTCGCAGGTCTCTAGTGAGACCCATTCTGAGTCCAGTATGCCGCGAGATACTTCTCCGACTATGGAACCTGCGGATGTCTCTACCTTGGATGAGTTTGGAGCTGCTGTGCAGGCACCGGCTTCTTAGGGTATATTCAGACCTTCCGATGTTCGCATCAAACCATCTACTTCGTTAATGACTAAATCTACTGAATTTCTCAGGCCCAGAGTT
The DNA here is from genome assembly GCF_019279795.1 of Protopterus annectens. NCBI lineage: Eukaryota > Metazoa > Chordata > Ceratodontiformes > Protopteridae > Protopterus > Protopterus annectens. The sequence continues at coordinate 764,063,281 of NC_056747.1, read as the reverse complement.
CGCACTACACCTAGGAAACCGATGACCAAAGCACATTCTCAAGCTCCCATGCCACAGAAACAAATGCTTAGAATGGCTGAAGACCTTATTACTTTAATTAGGGGAAGCCAGCCTTCCCCCTCTAAAAGACAAATAATTGATTTCCCTTCTGATTCTTTAGATCATGAGTCTGATGACTCTGACCCCTGTGATTACCAGGACATACCCTTATCTACCTATGAGGACTCGGATGCAGAGGATTCAATCCCCTCAATCCCCCCCCCCCAGACCTTTCTTTCGATGCAGATCCAGAGACCATTTCCCAGGGACCTAAAGGTATTAAAGCTTCTACAGCCAAAAACTCTACCCCTTTGGACAGGGATTCTAGGACTCTTGACAGATGAGGTAATAAGGTTTATACCTCTGCAACTCTTGCCATCAGGGCTTTAAATTGCCACTTTCACATGTTGAAGTACCAGCAGCATATTATTGATCTAATTAAACAAAAAAAATGTTGTTGATTCCTGATTGTGCAGAAAATAAGGACTTACAAGACTTAATGCATTCTGCAAACCAAGTTGGTAAACATACTTTGCAGTGTGGTTTTGATGCCTTAGAAGCATCATGCAGGACTGCTGTCACTGGGTCTGTTCTTAGTAGGCATGCTTGGCTGAAGGAACAAATCTTGCCAGACCATGTCAAGGCAAAATTACTTGATGTTCCATTAAATCAAGAATGTTTGTTTGGCTCTAAAGCAGTTCTTAAAAAGATGGAGGAAAAAGCTAAATCCATGCAAACTGTTTAAAGATTTCTTACAGGTACAGCCACCAAAATTCAGTAAACATTGGCGTTCTTAAAACTGGCCCTTTCCAGTCCCTTCCAGACCTTCTCACCCCAAACCCTTTGGAAAAAGTTCACAAAGATTTGTCCTTAATTCTTCCCAGCCATGCCCAAGTACTTGCACCCCTAGGAGGAAAACTCACCCTGCATGTCAGTATATTACCCAAGACAGAGAGGTCTTAAACATTGTATCCCAGGGATGCAGATTCTATTTCCATTCTCTGCCATCCCCATGTGGATTGCCAGACCTTCCTCCAAACCAGTGGACAGAGGCCCAAAAGCAAGTACTATCTCTTCTCATCAGGGCTATTCAACCTGTGCCAACAGAGCAAAGGGGACAGGATTTCTACTTCAGACTGTTCCTGGTGCCCAGAAAAGAGAACTCTTGGTGCCCTATTCTGGATCTGTCATCCCTAAACACCTTCCTGGTGGTACCAGAATTAAAAATGCTTACTCTCCAGCAGTTCCTTCCTATGCTAGCCAAGGACTCTTGGCCAGTCACCCTAGACTCAAAAGAAGCTCATCTGCACATCCCCATAAGGGAATCTTGCAGGAAATATCTATGTTTCAGGACAGGCTCTATGCACTATTAGTTCTCTTCACTTCCCTTTGGATTATCTACTGCACCCAGGATATTCGCAAAGTGCCTGGCTCCAGCCATTGCTTACTGCAGGCAGAGAAATATTCAAATTTACCCATACTTGGACGATTGCCTGATTCAGGTGGACAGTCAGGAATTGCTACTTCAGCACCTGATGTTTGTAAAGAGACTCCTAACTTCTCTGTGGTATACCATCAACGAAAATAAATCACATCTGGTACCCAGCCAAAAGATTGTATTCCTGGGAGCAAGCTTGAACACAAATTCCGAGATGGCATTCCTCACTCCAGAAAAGCAGTTTTTTTGACAACTTATTTCAAATTACTGGCCACCCAAACCCAGCTATCTGCAAGAAAAATACTGCAAGCCCTAGGGTTCATGGCCTCATGTATTCTACTGATTCCGTATGCAAGACTGCATATGAGGAAACTTCAGTGGTACTTAAAAAGTTTCTGGTGTCAACATTCCCAGGACCTGGAAACAGTGATTCCTGTCATTCCTTGCCTAAGGACAGAGTTCCTTTGGTGGGCAGTAGCTTGCAACCACAACAAGAGACTCCCTTTCTCACAACCCCCCCACCGTCCAAACTCTGACAACAGACACATCAGACTATGCATGGGGGGCTCACATGGCAGGCAAATGCATTCAAGGCAAATGGAGCCCAGGACAAATTCACCTGCATATCAATCAAAAAGAAAGGTTAGCTGTACAGAATGCACTAATAGCCTTCAAATACCTTATCCTGCCAGGACAACTCCTGATAAAGACAGACAACACCACTGTTATGTGGTACATAAACAAGCAAGGGGAAACTCACTCCTACCCACTGTGCAGGTTAGCCATGGCTCTGTGGAACACAACCTTAAGCAACCAAGTGCACCTGCAAGCTCAATTCCTGCCAGGCAAAGAAGATTCACTTGCAGATGACTTAAGCAGATATCTAATAGACCCACATGAGTGGAAACTGGAACCAAACTCATTCAAACTTCTAATACACAGGTGGGGGGCACCAGAGGTGGTCCTCTTTGCGTCCCCCCAAAACCATCAACTAAACAAATTTTGCACCAGAATTCCCCACAGCCAAGCTTGGAAAATGGATGCCTTATCCTTCACATGGGAAAACCTCTCAATCTATGCCTTTCCCCCTCTGTCCCTCCTTCCAAGTGTACTCCTCAAGATCAAACAGGACAGAACAAGGACAATCCTTATTGCACCAGACTGGCCACGCCAGCACTGGTACCCACTCCTACGCAGTCTGACAGCAGTGCCACTCTGGCACCTACATCAGACCCCCTCTCTGCTGTCCCAGCAGGAGGGACAGATTTTGCATCCTCAGCTGCAAACCCTGAACCTGGCAGCCTGGCTTATTCCCTGAATACATCACCAGCAACCCTCAGCAAACAGGTGCTGGATGTTATCCTTGAGGCCAGGAGGCCCAATACTAGGAAATCCTATTCAGAAAAGTGAAATAGGTACTGTTCTTGGAGCCATTCTCAAGGGAAGGGCGCAACCATGCTCTCCTTGCCTCAAATCTTAGATTGCCTAGCAGAGCTGCTCCACAAAGGCCTATCCTTCTCATCAATTAAGATTCATGCCTCTTCCATCTCCTCTCATTGCAATACTGAGCCACCACTCTTCTCTCGCCCTCTGGTCAAACAGTTCCTGAGAGGAGCTAACAATTTAAGACCCTCAAGGAGAGCTCCCAGTCCTGCCTGGGACCTTAACTTTGTACTAGAGAAGCTCACGCTTTCCCCTTTTGAGCCTGCTGCTACAGCAGAGTTAAAATTCCTCTCTTGGAAAACAGCATTACTGCTAGCCATCACTTCAGCAAGAAGAGTGTCTGAGTTACAGGCCCTTATGGCTGTGGAACCCTTCATTATCTTCCATGCGGACAGGATTTCCATCAGGACTAACCCATCTTTTATGCCCAAGGTGGTATCCAGTGTGGCTTTAAACCAATCCATCCATTTGCCAACCTTTTTTTCTAATCCTCAGAATAAAGAGGAAAGGATCCTGCACTCCTTGGACATTCACAAACAGCTCAGGTTCTACCTTGACCGGACTAAACCTTTCAGAAAATCTGACCAGCTGCTAGTCAGCTTTGCTACAGGGGCAGAGGGCAAGGCCGTTTCAAAACAAACCATTTCTAAATATATAGTACACTGCATCCATTTCTGCTACAAACACCATGGAAAACCTACCCCACAGGGGATCAGGCCTCATTCTACTAGGGCTACCTCAACCTTCGCAGCTTTTCTCAGGGGAGTCCCTACCAGAGACATCCTGGAAGCTGCAACCTGGCGTTCTGTACACACCTTCACCAAGCATTACCACTTGGCTATCTTTTCTAAATCCGTTGCTGGATTTGCCACAGCAGTCTTACAAGGCCTGCTAGCCAGCCCTAATGCTTCTTGACTGCCTCCACCCTTCCTCAGCTTTGGGAATCAACCCAAATATAATGACTGCAACAGTGAAACACAAAGAACATAGTACAGTTGTGTAAACTTACCACAAATGTAGATGTTCGAGTGTATTCACTGTTGCAGTCCTGGATGTCCTTCAAGGATGCATCTGCAGTCCTAACATATGGGTTGTCCTGCCTCAGGCAGCCCTTCGGTCGGCTGGATTCCAAAGTCTGGGTCTGGCCTCGGCTGATGTCGCACTTCACCCGACGTCACAGCTGCTGGGGTATAAAGGCATCAGCCGACGCCATTTTCCTCAGTCTTTCTTGCCGCGTGGTGCCCGAAGCAGAAACTGTTCGCAAGTGCCGGTCGGTCAGATCCAGAGATTTCTACTACCGAAGACTTCTAAAAAGCTAAGTACCCCGTTGGGGACTCTTTCTTGCCTCAGCCGATGTCAGACAAAGTAAATAATTGTTTAACTTGTGGGAAACAAATACCTCATAAGGATTTCCACTCTTACTGCCTTCCTTGCTTAGGCCCAGACCACGACGTATCAGCTTGTCTAGCCTGTGCTTCCTCCAACCGACGGACGCTTAGACGTCGGTCGGAGTTTGCAGAGGAGTTTCTTGGTCCCGCTTTTGCATACAAAATGCCGTTGGAGACTCCGACTACACAATTAGCTAAAAAGCGCAAGGAAAAGGACCGACACTCGCGGTCCTCGGTTTCGGCTGAAACCACGGTTAGGCCAACCGTAAATGTCTCGGTTTCGGCTGAAACAGAGTCCTCAGTTCTTCCTTCGGCCGAAAGCATGCCTTCGATAGCCGAGGCCTCACAGAGCATGGCTGAATCTGCTACTGAATTTACTGCTACAGAAGCAGGCACCCAGGATTTGTCAGACACTATTCCTTTAGACATATCTACCCCTGCACGTGGGGCTGCTAGACCCCCCTGCTTCTATGTCTATCAAGGCTTTTCCAGGGCTAAAGCAGCTAAATCTTCTAAGGCCTTACCTGCTAAAACTCCCTCACATAGGCCTACCTCTAGTTCCCAAATACTCAGCCTGGCTGAGGATCTCATTTCTTTGATCAGGGGATCCCAACCTCACCCAGACAGGGCCTCTCAGCCCCCTCCAGATAAGAGGCCTAGGACTGAACCCCCGGAACCTGTCTCTACAGACTATTCCTCGGATGACTCAGACATTTCAGACGCTCAGGAAGGCCCATATTCTCCTTATGAGGATTATGATGCAGAAGACTCCATTCCTTCTGCTTCTCCTCCTGAAGAATTTTCTTTTGGGGAAACCTTACATGCTATGAGGGAACACTTCCAATGGCAGGGCCAAGATTTTTCAGATTCAAGGAAAAGGCTAAGGACTTTTTTACACTTACCACAGCATAGGCCTTTAGCCATTCCTCCTGTACTAACAGTTGTTGATGATGCATATAATGATGCCTGTACTGCCCCTGATTCTCTTCCTCCGGCCCCTGCCAAGCCTGACAGATATTACAGGGTCCCGGACACACACTACCATTTGTATAAGGCTCCTGTTGCAGACCCTGAAACCATTTCACAGGGCCCTAAAGGTGTGGCAACTGCCTCTGCCAAAAACCCTCTTCCCTCTGAAAGGGAATCTAGAGCATTAGAGAGATGGGGTAAAAAGGTTTATACTTCTGCTACTCTTTCGGCCAGGGCCTTAAACTGTCAATTTCACATGATTCAGTACCAGGAATTTTTGTTAGACCAGCTAAATAAAAAACTCTCCTCTCCTGAACCTATAGACCGCAAGTCCCTTCAGGATTTGGTACATAACTCTCAGCAGGTCAGTAACCATTTCTTAAAATGTGGCTATGATGCACTGGAGGCTTCCTTTAGATCAGCTATGACTGGAACAGTGATTCGAAGGCATGCCTGGTTAAAAGAACAATCCTTACCTGACCATGTTAAGTCAAAACTCCTAGATGCTCCCATGGAGAAACAAAGTTTGTTTGGCTCCCCTGCACAGGAGGTTCTAAAGAAGGTGGAAGAAAAAGCAAAATCTGTCCAAACAGTCAAGGATTTCTTACAGGTCCAACCTCCGAGGTTTAGCAGAAATTGGCCTTCGAAGAATTGGTCCTTTCCAGACAACTCCAGAGCCCAGAGAGGCAGAAATAGACGCCCAAGAGGCCGAGGTCAATCTAGGGGTGCCTACAGGGGACGTCAGTGGCAACCTACCAACCAGAGAAGTACTGCCACAGATTCAACTACAACCACTTCCACAGGGCAGACACAATGACTTGGCTCTGGTTCCGCCTACCAGGGAACAACTGGAAGCACCCTTGGGCGGAAAGCTAGCCTTATTTTCCGACAACTGGCATTACATTACAGGAGACAAATGGACTTTACAAACAATAGACAAGGGCTACAGGTTTCACTCCCACACTCTACCAAAAAAGAGAGGAATGCCAAACCTACCACCAAGCCAAAAAACAAGACGCTCTAAGACAAATCAACAACTTACTAAGGATGAGAGCTATAGAAAAGGTACCGCCTATGGAACAAGGCCAAGGATTTTACTCCAGGCTTTTCCTTGTACCAAGAAAAGAAAATCAATGGAGACCTATTCTCGATTTGTCCGCACTGAACACATACCTCATTGTTCCAAAATTCAAAATGCTGACCCTCCAGCAACTTCTTCCCATGCTGGGCAAGGAGTCTTGGCTGGTGACTCTAGATCTCAAGGAGGCATACCTGCACGTCCCTATACGACCAGATTGCAGAAGACACCTCAGATTTCTTGCAGGATCAGAGCATTATCAATTCTCAGCATTGCCCTTTGGCTTATCTGCTGCGCCCAGAGTATTCACAAAATGCCTGGCATCAGTAATTGCTCATTGCAGGCTTCAGGGAATTCAAATTTACCCATACCGGGACGACTGCCTAATACAAGCGGACAACAAGGCAAAATTAACAAAAGATTTGGAAAATGTCATACAACTGTTGCAAGCCTTGGGATACACAGTCAACATGCAAAAGTCAAGACTAGTACCATCCCAAAGGATAACATTCTTGGGTGCAGAACTGGATACATCAACTCAGATGGCTTTTCTCACAGAAGAAAAACAAAAGCAACTACCAGTCTACTTCATGACATTAACAACACAAACTCAGCTCACTGCAAGGAAAGTCCTGCAAGCCCTGGGTTACATGGCATCCTGCATAATATTGATTCCGCATGCCAGGCTGCATATGAGAAAGTTGCAATGGTACCTAAGGAATGTATGGTCTCAACACAAGCACAGTCTAGAAGCCCAGATTCCAATAATTCCATGCCTGAAGCAAGAATTCCTGTGGTGGGCTCAGGCCTGTCAGTTGAACAGAGGATTGCCTTTCGACAAACCTCATCCAAGCCAGACCATCACCACGGACGCCTCAGACCTAGGCTGGGGGGCACACATGGTGGACAAGTGTATACAAGGCCTATGGACCCAAGACCAGCTGAATCTACACATAAATCTAAAGGAGATGCTGGCAGTGAAACATGCGATCCAGGCATTCAGACCACTCCTTCAACAAGGTCATCTGCTGATAAGGACGGACAATACCACAGTCATGTGGTACATCAACAAACAGGGAGGTACACACTCGTATCCTCTATGCCGAATGGCAATGGACCTGTGGAATGTGGCCCTGAATCTCAACATTCAACTTCAGGCCAGATTTGTACCAGGAAAAGAAAATTCACTAGCAGACACCTTAAGCAGAACTACCACGGATGCTCACGAATGGATGCTGCATCCAGATATCTTCAAAGCCATAACAAAGAAATGGGGACTACCAGAGATAGACCTGTTCGCCTCCCCACACAACCACCAATTGAAGAAATTCTGCACAAGAGCATACCACCCACTTGCTTGGTGGGTGGACTCCCTTTCCTTCAGCTGGAAAAACCTGACAGCATATGCATTCCCACCTCTTCCTTTGATGTACAAAGTCCTACTGAAGATCAGAGAGGATCAGCCAAGGGTAATCCTGATAGCTCCAGACTGGCCGAGGCAACATTGGTACCCGCTACTGAGAAGCATGTCTCGGACACACGCATGGCCTCTATGTCCCTTACTTCTAACACAGAACAACTACAAGATCCTACATCCAAACTTGAAAACACTGCAGCTAGCTGCTTGGAATATTGCATAAAACAAAATAACCCAGATTTATCTCAGAGGGTTAAGGACATTATCCTGGAGGCGCGCAGACCCTCCACAAGGAAAACGTATTCAGCCAAGTGGAAAAGATACCTCATTTGGAGTGCAGCAAAGGGAGAAAATGTCTTATTGGCAAACATAGCACACATCCTGGAATACTTAGCAGAACTGTTCCACAATGGCCTGTCCTACTCCTCCATTAAGATTCATGCATCAGCGATTTCAGCAGAATACAACATGGATCCTCCTGTCTTCTCTCATCCTCTACTCAGGCAGTTCTTGAGAGGAATCAAAAATGTAAAACCTCCAAGGAAACCACCTTTACCTACATGGTATCTCAACTTTGTGCTGGAAAAGTTAACACTTCCCCCTTTTGAACCAGCAGCAACAGCAGAATTACAGTTCTTGTCTTGGAAAACTGCTTTCCTGCTAGCAATCACTTCAGCAAGAAGGGTATCTGAGTTACAGGCATTAATAGCAGTACAACCCTTCCTTATCTTCCATCAGGATAGAGTCTCTCTGAGAACTAACCCTACCTTTATGCCAAAAGTGGTCTCCAGAGTATCATTGAACCAAGCGATTCATTTACCTACATTCTTCCCCAACCCACAGAACAGGGGGGAAAGACTGCTACATACCTTGGATGTGCACAGACAATTACGCTACTATCTGGACAGAACTAAGACCAACAGAAGAACTGACCAGCTTCTGGTAGCATATGCAACAGGAATGCAAGGAAAAGCAATTTCAAAACAGACAATCTCAAAATGGATAGGAAATTGCATTCGTTTTTGTTACTCTTTTCATGGAAAGACAACTCCTGAAAATATCAGACCTCATTCCACAAGAGCTACAGCCACCACTACAGCTTTCCTACGAGGAGTGGCTACCAAAGACATTTTAGAAGCTGCTACTTGGAGCTCCGTGCATACATTTGCCAAGCATTATAATCTTCCCTTATACTCTAGATCCCGAGCAGGTTTTGCAACTGCTGTTTTGCAAGGGATCTTAACTACACCATCTTTATCTTAGTGCCTCCTCCCCCAGTTTGGCTATGGTATTCTACCCATATGTTAGGACTGCAGATGCATCCTTGAAGGACATAGTACAGTTTTGTACCTACCATAAATGTAGATGTCCGATAGGTATGCATCTGCAGTCAGGATTACCCACCCTCCTTCCCCTCTGTGGTATTCCTATGGTATTTACCCCCCCCTTTTAGCTAGCTGGGGGAATCTATTATGGTGTATTTGTTTGTATATATGTATATATATATATATATATATATATATATATATATATATATATATATATATATATATATATATTGTTTGCTCTCTACTGTTTGGAATTATTTGCATTTATCCAAATTTAGCCTTCCTAGAGGGTACCTGGCATCTGGGGCAAGAAACACTGAGGAAAATGGCGTCAGCTGATGCCTTTATACCCCAGCAGCTGTGACGTCGGGTGAAGTGCGACATCAGCCGAGGCCAGACCCAGACTTTGGAATCCGGCCGACCGAAGGGCTGCCTGAGGCAGGACAACCCATATGTTAGGACTGCAGATACATACCTATCGGACATCTACATTTATGGTAGGTACAAAACTGTACTTTACCCTCCCTCCAGCCCCCTGTCTTTCTATACTTTCTACCTATCCTCTTTTTTTGCCCATATCTTATGAAAATGTTTACTTTTTACTGGAGGTGTTCCACACCATTTGATTGCTTCATATTTTGGGGGCTCCTGACATCTGTTGCAAGAAAAACTGATGCAATGGTGTTGGCTGCACATTTTATACCCCCGACGACCTGACGTCATGGATGAGGAGACAGCATCCGACGCAGAAATCCCAAGACTCTGGTATTCGGGCCAGCTGAGGGCTACCTGCAGGCAGATAACCCAAATGAGATGACTGCAACAGTGAATACACTCTAACATCTACATTTATGGTAAGTGTACACAACTGTACTTTTTCTCATTTAGGCTATTTTCAGGATCATTGCACCATTTTGTAAATTCATTTTTTATTATTTTTAGTTCTATAGCAGAACAAGGTTTTCCCTCCTGAGTTTTATCCCACCATCTCCCTTACCAGGATCCATTCATCCCCTAGTTTTGCTACCATTATGCTCTTTAATAGGCTGGGAATGCAGGTTTTGATACCTGGGATGAGTCTGTTTTCTCTGTTCAACCCATGTGGAGCAGAAGTGTTTTGAAAACCTTTGTTATGGGCATATAAAAGTTATGATATGACTCCTTTGATCCTGTTAGACTACTGGAGGCAACTGCTTGGGAAGGTGTTGTAGCTTAGATATTAAGTCAGTAAATGAAAAGGATAGCAATCCCCTCCTGGTCAGTACAGCAATCTTTGAGGGCACATTTCTGAAGTAGTTATAGCATCTGCACCCTAAGCTGAAGTGGTCACCCAATGTTGCAAGACTAGTGTCAGTGTCTTAAGGATCTGGAAGCGTTCCTGCCCACATACTGTGGTCAAACTCCCCCCCTCCCCCCCCAACATTATAGCTATAACTACTGCTAGACTAGCTGTGACTGCATCCTAAGCCTAAGCAGTTGTCCAACATTGCTGTTGGAAGGTTCCCAACCCCAAAACACGATCAGACACCTACTCACTGACATAACAGCTACAACTGCTGTTAGTTAAACTTTTACTGCCTTATGCTCTATTAATAAACCAGGACAAGGAGTTCTTACAGACTCCATATTCCACTGCCCCCATGTACTTTTTTAGAACATAACATAAAGGAGTTCATAGCAAACTGCATGTGCAAAGGATTAATCCAGCGGTGAAGAAAAATTACTTTACATTGAAGAAGACTGCACATTATATACTAATATATTATATTACCAATGCTCTCTCTTTCTGTTATGGAAACTTGCAGTATATTGCTGCATATTAATAGAGGATGTCTGATTCAGCATATCTAGGCATGTTTGTGCCTCCCCACCCCGAGTTCAACTGTCATTTGTCTTTTGTGGAGTCCAGTATTCATAGTTTTATTTCCAGCTGAGTTGACTGTATTAAAGGAGGTCCTGCATATTAAACAGTTTACAGATAACTACGTTAGCTGCTGTTGTTGTTGTTGGCCTTTCGGCTTTTCACGGTAAGGGGTCGCCACAGCGGAACTCTGGCCTGCTAATGATTGGCAGTAGATATTTACGAAACGCCGAGGTGCCAGCTCGACGCCCAACCTTCAATGAAGGCACGCCCATTTACGCACGCATGTCTTTCGAACGCTACCCAACCGCGGGGAGGACATGCAGACTCCAAATAGAAGGCACTCCCAAGCCCAGCCGAGAATCGAACGGGAGAACCTCTTGCTGTGAGGTAACAACACTACTGCCGTACCACCGCTGCTGTCACATACATATATACATATGTATATATACACACGTATACATACATATATATATATATATATATATATATATATATATATATATATATACACACACACACACACACACATATACATACACACACATATATATATATATATATATATATATATATATATATATATATATATATATACACACACACACATACACACATCTCAGAAGAGGAGGATACATCTGTCACCTTACCATTATGATGTCCGCTAAGGCCTCTGGGAATCTTCATGAAAATAGCAAACGCCCTGAAAAACAACATTAGGAGAATTGAGTGGAAACTGAGGACATTCCATTTGAAACCCTCATTTTTCTGAGGTCCTAAAACACTGAAATCTTTGACAGTCTTTCACAGCCCCTGGCATCAGAGTCAGTTTTAGTGAAAGCCCCTGGTACTACTCTTCTACAAGCCACCAAGCATGTTGGCTACCTTCATGTCCTCCTGGAACGAAGCCTTCAGTATGTCAACTGGCTATGCTTTTGTGCTCAAAAAGTTATGAATGCTTTTATACAAATTTGTGAAAATATTTATGAGTTGTATAATAATTAAGGAGTCATAATTATAATTTAACAGTGACAGAGGTCTTGGATAATGTAATAAATAATGATGGGTTGCCAATTGGCTCACTGACAGAACCCATACTGTAAAAGTTGCAAACTCCAAATCTGACCTCAAAGCAGTTACAAGTGGAGTACCACGGGGTTCCGTCCTGGGACCTCTCCTGTTTGGTATCTACTTTTCTGAAGTACAGGCTAACACAGAAGGCCTCTGGCTAATGAAGTTCGCAGATGACTGCAAACTAGGAGCCATAGTCAAGTCCCCAAATGATGTGGACATCCTACAGAAGGGCCTCACTGAGACAGATGCCTGGTGTCAGAGCCATGGCCTCAAGCTCAATGCCAAAAAGTGCAGTGTCATCCCCTTTGGTAAAAACTCTGTACCCATGAACTACCACATAGTCAGCAATCTACTTAACACCGAATGCGTGATAAGAGACCTTGGGACCCAGGTGGACAGTAGTCTCTCCTTTGATAGTCACATTGCCACAGTAGTCAGGAAGACCTTCTACGTGGCAGACCTCATCATAAAAAGGTTCTCATCCAGGAAAAAAAAGAGGTAATTGTTCCCCTCTACTCGTCACTCATTAGACCCATTATAAGAGTACAATGCCCCATTTTGGAATGTACCTCACAAGACATCTGCAGCAGCTGGAAAGGCCACAGAAGTACCTCACAAAGAGGATTACTGGCCTCAAACAAATGCCCTACACTGACCGCCTCAAAAAACTCCAGCTTTACTCCATAGCATATCGCCTACTCCGAGGTGATCTCTGCCTAACATATAAAGCTATGTCAAACTCAGAGCTGTTGGAAATCCCTAAAGAAATCAAAATCCCTCCAAGCTACACACTCTAGGGACCTAAACTTTGTCACCACAATAAACAGGACATGCTGGAGGGATGGATTCCTTTCCCAGAGACTTCCTATACTTTGGAGAAAGCTACCCATCTATGTCCAGCAACGTTCTTCATTAGCACTCTTCAAGAAAAATCTTGATGAGTGGATGGGAAATAGGAAATACACCCCGGGGATCACTTCTGTGTGTCTGCTGGACAGTGGCACAGGAAAATAACTTTCTTGCGTGGCGTAAGCTATGGAACCTTGTTGGCTAGGCTTACGTAGGCCCTTGGGCCGATAGCCTAGTACCTACCTATGAACCTATACTATTATAAAAATGCTAATAAAGAGTTGGAATAGTTATTATGGCTAAAGATAAGTATATCCAAGCTGTTTATTTGTTACTGAATGACACCAGTTCTTATAAGTTGATTATAGCCATAAACTAATCAGACTATTATTAGAGCCAAAAGTACTTGCTAAAAATGAGTACTGAACAGAAGAATGGTAATATGGTAACATATTTTTGTACCATACTCCAGAACCAGATATACTACACTTTATCTAAGGTACATAAGTCTTTAGTCGATCTTCAAGTGAGACCTACTTTTTCAACCTGGAGCTGTGTTACAGGACCAATTTCTTTATATCTAGAGTCCAGACTAAAGGGATTAATAAAAATATCGCTAATGTCATCAAGGACAGTGATGATTTTCAATACAGTTGTCTAGTTGTAAACAAAATGTGCTTAAGATTTTTTTGTTTGCTACTCTAAGTAGGTATAGACTCTGCAATTACAACAGTACCTAGTGATTATGGTACTGAGTCTCTAAGGCTTGAACCTATGTAATAATGCTGATTTTATTAATAAAGAAATGAATGCAATATGTGAAGTAATGCTTATTTGTGTTATAGAGTAATTAATTCATCTTCCAAGTAAAGTTTTACAAATGAGTTTCTGGGATGGCAGTGGGCATCCCTGTTGCAAATACTTATACCAACATTGTTTTAGCAAATTGGGAACAACAGTTTGTTTTTAATGAAAGGAATGTATATTTAAATCAAATTCTATGTTATTGTTTTGTTGATGACATCTTTATTACATGAAGGGAATCACAAAACATTCTGAATTGCTTTTAGACTTTTTAACATCTAATACCACTTTTTTATGCTTTAAGCCATGGATATTTGAGTGATTTTCTAAATGTTCTTCTGCATCTTTATTTTTAAACAAGAAACATCTTTGTTGAATTATCACTTATTACCTAGACAATTATACATTTATATAAATAAAAACAAACCTCAGTGACATATTTCCAGTTGCAAACATTATACATCACATGTAATCTTCTGTACAGAACATTACATAGCTCATTCAGTTTCTGCCTTCCCTTAAACTTCATTCCTCCTCCAAAACATTATTCTGCATGTATTGTTCCCACAAATCTCAGTTTTTCTACGTAATTTGCACCTACTCTTTTCAAGAGATCCTACTTAGTTATTTTCTCTCTGTTAACTGTATTCACTACTTCTTCTAATATGGTTGGTTTAGTGTTTGATTTCCATTTTCTAGTAATTGTTTTTTATCAGCTACCAGAATTAACAACGCAAGGCCTTACTCTATCTAGGCAGTACCAATTCTGTATCACAGCTAAAAAAAAAAAAAAACAATTTCCTTAATTATGCCAATTTGCTGACATAGTATTTCCAACAGAGTAGTCTGCAGAGAATGTTTAAAGTCGGCCAGCTCATTCCACTCACAAAAAATATTTAACCAATTACCTGTTTCTTCTCCATCACACACCTAACATTTGCAATCTACCCGAGGAAAAATTCTTTAGAGTCTATTTGGGGTATAAAAAATTCTACATCTTCTAGACGATGTTGCATAATAGACTATGTTGCATATTTGGGAGCCATGCATATATCCCCCATTGTTTTTTGTGACTTGCTAATCTAGTCTGTCATCCCAATCCTTTCTAACCTCCTCTGACTGATTCCTTTAGTTATTGGGCAATATTTTATATGCCCTACTAATTATTGATCCTTGTGAGCAAAGACTTTTATATATATATATATATATATATATATATATATATATATATATATATATATTGCTGTTGGATTATTTCTTTGGCTCAGGAGTTACCAATTTGAGGTACCAATTCTATCTGAGAGAAGCAGTTTCTTGGATATGGCTTGTTATCAGCAAATGGAAGGGCAGTATCCCATCGGTCAATTCACAAGGAGGTTCCTGAAAACCATTTGGTGGTCTTGGTCACCTCCCTTGAAACAAAGCTGCCTATATGGTTCCCCCTGCTAGTTTGCCTCAGCCAAATTTGAGTGAAGCATTGGTCCACTCCACTTCCAAGGCTTCAATATAGAAGTTATTCTAAGTAATCCATGACTTCATGAGTTTCCTGAAGTCCCATAACAGTCAGCACTGGAAATTTGAAAATCATCAGGGTTTCCTTCTAAGCAAAGAAGGGTAGAACCTTCCCCATAAAGGATTCTGATACCCCAGACTCGAGACAAATGAGCTGGCTGTTGTTGGTTAATCCCCTGTTTCCTCATGTACCTCATAATCTGTTAGTGCACGAAATATGGACAAAACCTAAAATAATGGGGAACAAAGGCCCAAAAATAGGAACATATTTTAAATATTGCTCTAGTTGCCAGAATAACATGTTTCATGTTATCATACATTTTCTGAAGGATAATAGTCTGAAACTCAAATTTGTGTCATTATTTAGTGACTTCAGTCCTCAGTGTTTTGCCAGAAAAGCACAAATTTTATGAAGAACAGACCAAAAATATGAAGAAAAATGTGGACATTCTGAAAAAATCTGGACAGTTGAGACGTATGCCTCCAGTTCTTATCTCATTTACAATATCCAGAACTTCCTTTATGTTGGGAATATATTTTAATTTTAAATTTCTAGTAATTGCTTTGTTGGTAGTCAATACAATTAAATTTATAAGGCCTTACTATTTGTAGGCTATTTAGATCTTTATCCCAGCTAAAAAGAATCATGTGCTTAGTTGCAACCATTTGTCCCCTTAACATTTTTGGCAAAGTACTGTGCAGGAATTTTTAAAATCACCAACTATTGTTACCTGTCTGTTCCCCATCATATCTCTATTTCCTATGAACATGAGGAAAATCCTTTGAAGTCTTCTTAGGGTATAAAAATATCACTACAAACACTTCCAATTAAAAAGCCTAAATCTTCTGGACTTTTTGTTGCATGCCTGGGAGCCTTAGAAATTTGTTCCCATTGTTCCTTTGTAAATACTTGTCATTCTATTTTCAGAATATGTTCAAACCTCTTCTGATTGATTCTTATAGTTATTATAGCAATAACCCACGCCTGGGTGTGGGTAATGCAGGATTTACCCACGGTTGACGTGGTTTGTTCCTGAGGGTGAAGCCCGAGGGATCAGACAAAGACAACCGTGGGTAAATCCCGCATTACCCACACCCAGAAGTGGGTTATTGCTATTATACTATGACATTATTTAAGAAAAGAAATAATTACTTTTCTTAAATAATGGCATTGTATAATGCCTCTTTGCTGCCCTTCCGCAGCTGTCTGGTATCCGCGGCAGTTCTGATGTACTGCGCATGCCTACGCAGTGCATCAGAGCTGTGACCAAAAGCAACGGAGAAAACAAGATCTCCGTTGCTTTTTGTTATGTTAAATGGTTTAACATGAGACAGCTTTAAAATAAGCAACAGAGATGCCCGCTGTTTATTTTAAAGCTGTCTCGCTATGTTAAACCCATTTAACATCGAACAGTAAAAAGCAATGGAGATCTTGCTTTCTCCGCTTTTTTTTTTAAACCTCTCGCTATGTTAAATGGGTTTAACATAGCGAGACAGTTTAAAATAAGCAACGGAGATCTCCGTTGCTTATTTTAAAGCTGTCTCGCTATGTTAAACCCATTTAACATACCAAAACAGTAAAAAGCAATGGAGATCTTGCTTTCTCCGTTGCTTTTTTTTTTTTTTAAACCTCTCGCTATAAAGAATGGGTTTAACATAGCGAGACAGCTTTAAAATAAGCAACGGAGATCTCCGTTGCTTTTTTTAAACCTGTCTCGCTATGTTAAACTCATTTAACATAGCAAGACAGTGTTTTAAAAGAGTCTTATACTAATGGAAAAAGTCCGGGCGACCGGACCTTTTTCCATTAGTATAAGTCGATTTACAATGTGCACGATGGCCAATCAGCGTGCACGTTTTGGAATATTAATGGGGGGTCATGGTATAATGTGCAATATTTTATACACCCAATTAATTAACACTCTTAACTACAGAACTGCAGCTTCTGTTCTGCATTCAGCTGTAAATATTACAGCTGGTCTTTCACTTAGCACTCCCCTACCCCTTTCTTTTTACCTGTACTGCATTATCAATCCCTGATAGGGAAGTAGTCTCTAACTTGCAATGCAGACCTGTCTTAGCCTCACCTTTCTCTGTTAGCCTGGCTGTTTTGCTAATTTCCTCCAGTAAATTCCAGTTTCATCTTGCCTGTTTTCTGTACCACTACTTGAAGACATACTTATTGGTTAGTTAGAATATTATGTGGTACTTTATGAATGTACGACTCCATAGTGTTCTTACTTTCTTTAAAGACATGGATCTAAAATCCTGTTTTTTGATTATCTTGTCAATTCTCTCCCTTCATTTTTTCATAATCATTTTCCACGTGATGTGTAGACTTCTGCTTCAGTTGTGTATAGGAGCCTTAACTGTATATATCTAAAGTGTCCCTTCATATCAGGTGACCCTAAATCACCTTGATCTAGAGGGGAATCAGCTTATCCCATTTAACTTGTGCCCTCTTTGCCTCTTAAATTCCTTCAGCTCATTATTAATCATAAGCAACCTCTCCTCTGGTTGATAAAAATCTACTTTGCCAGTATATAAAACTAAGGCAACTAAACAAATGTTACTACTTGAATCTTAGTCTCCACATCCTTAATCAGGAACTTTCAATTTCTGAAATTTTGCATTATCATTTTATTTTTTTCCCCACATCCTTAGCTGCTGCAACAGAATATTTTGTAATACATTCACCTAAATCCTTCATCTTATCAATTCCCTACAAGTATGGGGATTGCTGAACCAATGTGTGTGTGTGTGTGTGTGTGTGTGTGTGTGTGTGTGTGTAAATAGCCTGTTTTATATTCATTTATTTTATGTCTAGAAAAGTCCTGAAATTGACTCAAAATGTTCCACAATGCCAGAATGTCCTTTTCAGGATTTATCAAGTACAAAATATCACCTGCATACAAGGCTAACTTTTCTAGAATACCATGCCAGTCATATGCTTGATACTGTAAACCCATTATTTCCTTTTCCAACAACTTGAAATATAAAGCAAATAACATTGGGAAAGCATATGTCCCTGCCTGGTTCCTTCAGTCAGAGAGGAACCTTTCTACCTTAATTCTTTCCTCTGACTCCTCATGTACCCTCCTTATTAACCTGGTTACTTTGTGAGGAAATGCAATTACTTCAATTGCCCAACTTATAAAATTCCAGCTGGGTCTAACAAATGTTTTCTCTGGGTCAAGACCCATCAATAGTAGTGGTAATTCTTGTACTCTGCTTCCTTGTGGGTCATGATTGTTGTATTAATGTTGTGAAATTTTTGTTTCCTTTCCACAAAACCACACTGATCCTTAACTATCAATGTTGGTGATGCCTTTGCCATTCTCTTAGCTAGTATAGACAAATACTTTATAGTCATGGATGAAAACGCAAATGGGTCTCTATGAAGCTGGATTTAAAAGGTCCTTAACCACTTTGTGTAAAGTAGCCACCACGGCTTTCTTCCATGGTACTTCTTCCATCTTTTAAAATATTCATCTGAAGTAGTTAACTTCATTTGTGCTGCAACCTTTGGGAATCAGATCCAACCTCGGATCCAAGACGGCAGTTTTCAACAGCTTTAGATCCGAGCTCCAAGCTCCTCCCCCTACCCATAATCCCCTGCCAACCCTGACTGACCTCAGATCTAGTTTGCCGCGGTTTAGTTCAGCAGCTTGATCCAGAGTTTCCAGGCATTTTCTTTCTCTTTGTGAGAAAAATTTAACTTTTATTACATTTTTCTTTAACCTTTGGTGTGAGAGTGTATTTAGCTTCCCTTTTCTGTCTAAAAGCTCTCTTAGTTTAAATTATTTTATTTCTTTTAACCTCCCCCTTCCTCGTGGTTCCGTCAGGGTTGTGTGTGTGTGCTTGGGGCCTAGTGTGTGTGAGTTACTTTCTTTAGGTATGTCTGAGGCCCCAAAGATAATGTTTTCTAAGTGCACCGAGTGTGGCCATAAGCTGTCCCCAGCGGATGGCCACACTCGGTGTGTCTTGTGCCTTGTGGTTGAGCACCTGTCCTCTGGTTGTACCATTTGTGCAGCGTTCAACCACAGGGCACTCCAGGACCGGAGGTCCAAGCTGATTCTGGTGGGTCTTCTGCCCCCAGACTCGGCTTCTACCTCTGGTCCTCCCGTGGCTCCCACTGCAGCGGCTGCCACTCCTACTTCCCTCCCCCCGGCCGGGATTCAACCTCCTGCCTTAGGCCCGGAGGAGAGGGAGGCTAGGAAAGAAAGGAGGAGGGAGAAGCACCACAAGCGGCTAGCCGAGGCCTCCGCTTCAGCCCCCCCGGCTAAGCGGTCTTCTCCCTCCAGGTCCTCAGGGTCTCCTCCTTCTCGGATCCAGTCCCCGTGCTTTTCACCGGGCCCTGAGGAGGAGGAGACCCGATTTCCTTCAAGGTCATCAAGGTGACACTCCCGCCCCACCTCGGTGGCCTTGTCGAGATCTACTAGAAGTCTCACGGATGCAGATTTGGACCGGATGATGAGAAGATTCCTCCAGGCCCAGCTGAAGATGGGAGTGCTCCTGCCTCCCCCCCCCCCCCGGAGGGGGGGGGAGCTCGACCCCCTTCTTTGCCCTGATAGCTCCTTCTCCATCCCGTTTCCCGGGTTCGGAGTCTTCGGAGCCCGGCAGCCTTGGAGCCGGGGGGGGGGTGTGTCGGCGCCGATAGTCTTGGGTACTTCGGCGCCGACACTTCCCTCGAGTCTGTCGGGTTCATTTTCTTCGGATCTGAGCTCTCGGAGCCGAGGGCTGAGCTTCGGATCTGGCGGTATCGGTATGCCTTCGGTTCCGTCTGGGTCGGAGCATACTGGTCCATCGGATCCGATCGCTTCAGCGCCGGTCCCGATCCATCCGTCGGATCCGAGGGAGAGTCTGCTTTCGGATCCCAGAGAGAACAGCTCTCCCTCAGCATTCGACGTGGTGGAGAGAGGGTCCTGTCGAGGGATTCCAGGCCCCCGACCCTTGCCACAGCTCCACCCTGCACTCCTCAGTTGGGCCCGACTTCCATCACCCGGCCCCAGGGACAGCCTGCTTTGATGTCCCAGGTAGTTCCATTGGAACAAGATGTTGCTGGTGAGACCTCCTTAGACAGCCCCCCCCCCCCAAGGAGGTTCCTCACAAGCGAAGGTGCAAGAGGAGGCACCTGGACTCCCCCGAGTCCTTGACTGAGGACACGGATTTGGAGGAAGGGGAAGGCTCCCCAAGATCACCCCCGAAGATGTCTCATTTGGTGACATCATGGAGATGCTCAGAATAAAGGGGGGGTGGTCTGCCCCAAAGCCTACCTTGGACGAATCTGTGTTCCTGGAGTCGTTTGAAGCAGGCCCGTCTACCTCTTGGGTGTCCCCTCCGGCCGACCCCCTGGTAGACTTGATCACTACCAGGGAGTGGAAGGAGCCGGACACTGTGGATCCAGTCCCCAAGTGCCCGGACAAGATCCTTAGCCCACCCTCTGACAAGTCCCACTGGAGTAAGGGTCCCCCTGTAGATGCCATGTTGGTGGCGGCGGCCACCAAGAGGGAACTTGCTCAAGAGAGTCCCTCGGTTCATCCCCCAAGCAAGGAGTCTCGGTTGATGGACCGCCTAGGGAAGCGGGTGTTTAGTTCGGCTACCTTCTCTGTGAGGTCGCTGAACTACATGGCACATGTGCTCCGACTGCAGCGGGACCTTATCAAAGAGTATGCTGCATCACCCCCCCGAGTCCATGTCGGCGGAGGACAAACAATTGCACTCCACCCAGATGGCCACTCTACGATCCATATCTAACACCTCTATGCGGCTTCTGTCTCATGCCACGGAAGGAGCCGCTAGAGCCGGTGGAGCGGGCCTCGTTATAAGATGTCAGGCCTGGCTCTGGCACTGTGATTTCATGGAACCCTTTAAGGCGTCGTTCGCTAATGCCCCTTTTGATGGTTCTGCCCTCTTTGGCTAAACACTGCGAGATACCTTAGTCCAGAGCGAAAAGGACGGGAAGACGTTGTCTGCCGTTGGAGTCCACTTCTCTGCTTCCCAGAGGTCCTTTTCTAAGAACCAAAAGGGACAGAAGAAGATGTGGTTCCGGAAGTCGCAACAGTCCTGTCCCGCTCTGGACTCCCAGCCCTTCCGCGGCAGAGGAGGGCAGAGTGGACACTGCCCTAGAGGCAGAGGGGGCCTGCGGAACTTTGGCTCCAGAGAGCCCTTCTCTGACCAACCCACGCAACACCCCTGAGGGGTTGCCCGACTGCTCCACTCTGGAGGCAGTCGGGGGGCATTTCTCGAAGCACCCAGCAGCTTGGGAGTCCATCACGACAGACCGCTGGGTGCTTCGAATCATATCCAGAGGATACCAAATTCCTTTGTCTCGTTACCCACGCACCCCCAGATACCTCACCGATGTCCCACCCGGTCAGAGGGAGGCCGCAGCAAGGGAAATCCAACACTTGCTGAAAAAAAGAGCCATCCAACACGTCCCCCCAGACCAGTGCAGGTCCAGGTTTTACTCCAGGTTCTTCTTCGTGCCAAAAAAGACAGGGGATTTAAGACCGATCCTCGACCTCTCTTCCCTGAACCTGTCAGTAACCAAAGAGAAGTTCCACATGGTCACTCTTCAATCCATCCTCCCCCTTTTGCAGGAGAATGATTGGATGTGCTCTATATACCTCAAGGATGCGTACTACCACATTCTGATGGACAGGCGATCCAGGAGGTTCCTCCGCTTCCGGCTGGGAGCCAGTCATTTCCAATTCAGGGTCCTCCCCTTTGGTCTCACCACTGCCCCCAGGGTGTTCACCAAAGTGTTAGCAGTGATAGTGGCCCACCTGAGGCTCCAGGGAGTTCAGGTCTTCCCGTACCTGGACGACTGGCTCCTGACCGCCCCGACAAGACATCTACTCTGTGCAGCCAGAAACTACTTTCTTTGTTTAGCTCCCCGGCTGGAGATCACTATCAACATAGAGAAGTCGTCTCTTACTCCGACTCAGACTATAGACTTCATAGGGGCCAGACTGGACACAAACAACCTCCTAGCTTTCTTGACCACAGACCGACTACTATCCCTGAGACTACACGTGCAGGCCATTCTGCAATCTCCAGCTCCCCCGGCGGAATTGGTCCTGAGGGCTCTTGGCTCAATGGCGGCAGCGATCAACCTATTGCCAATGGCACGTTTGAACATGAGGGTCTTACAATGGACCCTCCAGGTCCAGTGGTCCTTTCTTCACTATCCTCTGAGCCATCCCGTTCCCCTCAGCAGGGCCTGCAAGAGGGCCCTCCTATGGTGGCTCCAATCTCCGGACCTCCAGCAAGGATGCCCCTTTTCTATGACCCCTCCATTAGCCACAGTGACCACGAACGCCTCCCGCCTCGGGTGGGGGGGGGCATTGTTGGGGCAGGACAGTCCAAGGCACGTGGGACCTCACGGAGACCTCACTGCATATCAACGTCCTAGAGATGAGGGCAGTGCTGTTAGCGTTGCAAGCACTTCAGGACCTTCTTCCTGTAGGAACGATTGCGATTCAGATGGACAACATGTCGGTTGTCTGGTACATCAGTAAACAGGGGGGAACCAAGTCTTACCCACTCTGTCTAGAGGCCATGAGGATGTGGGAATGGGCGATCTCCACCAACCACTTTCTCATAGCAACGCACATTCCTGGATAAACTAAGTCGCACCATCCTGTTACCATACGAGTGGTCTCTGAATCCCGAGATAGCGAATCGGATCTTTGCCACATGGGGACAACCCTGTTGCGATCTCTTTGCCTCTCCCTCGAACACAAAATGTTATGACTACTTTGCTCTCACCCCCCCCCCCGGGAACTCCCGAGAGACGCTCTGGTGCATGCTTGGCCTCCCAGTCTCCTTTATGCTTACCCTCCTCTTCCTCTGATTATGAAGTTTCTGCAGAAAGCCAGTCGGCTGGGGAGCAGGATTATCCTCATTGCCCCGTTTTGGCCTCGTCAAACCTGGTTCCCTTACCTTTGGTCTCATCTGGCGAATCCTTCTTGGATTCTGGATCCCCATCCAGATCTAATATCCCACCCCCTAGATCTCCCAGTCCCGAACCTGGACAATCTGAAGCTCACAGCTTGGCTGCTCCAGTTCCACTTATAGCTAAGACTCCCGGTATCTCTTCCCCAGTTAAAACCATTCTAGTAGCAGTGCACAAGCCTTCTACTAGAAAGATCTATAGCAGCAAATGGAAACGCTTCTCCATTTGGGTGGAACGCAAAAATTTGGATCCTTTTACAGCTCCTTTGCCCGCTGTATTAGACTTTCTGTCAGGACTGTTTCATCAGGGGGCTAGTTCCTCCACAGTCAAGGTCCAACTAGCAGCTATATCTCATTACCACGTTGGAAACTAATTGGGCCCTTTGATCACCACGAAATTGTGTAAGACCTTTTTGAAGGGCACCTTTCTGCTCAGACCCCCCCCAGTGAAGGATGTAGTCCCTCCTTGGGATTTAACACTGGTGCTTCAGGCCTTGACAGCTCCCCCGTTTGAGCCTGCAGCTTCCATAGATCTTAAATTCTTGTCATGGAAAACGGCCTTTTTTGTCGCCATCACCTCGGCTCGAAGGGTCTCTGAATTACTGGCCCTCTGTGTAAAACCCCCATACTTGTCCTTTCACAAGGATAGAGTTTACCTCAGGACCAATCCCTCCTTTCTTCCCAAGGTTGCCTCTAAGTCAGATATTAACCAGTCCATCAACTTGCCGGTCTTTTTTCCTAACTACCATAACAAAGGGGAATACAAATTACATTCATTGGATGTGCATAGACAACTTCGCTTCTACATCCACAGGACATCTGGTCCTAGGAAATCCGACCAGTTGTTCGTCTCCTTTGCCAAATTTAACTTGGGTAAATCTGTGTCTAAAGTCACGCACTCTAGATGGATTTCACAGTGTATCCTTTTAGCATACGAAAGTTCAGGCAGGCCCGCACCTCAGGGTGTCCATGCCCATTCTACTAGATCTGTGTCTACCTCTGAGGCTTTTAGAGCTAGAGTTTCTTTGGATGATATTTGCTCGGCAGCCACTTGGGCTTCATCTCATACTTTTATCAATCACTACAAATTGGACATTATCTCCAGAGGGAGAGCATCCTTTGGCTATGCAATGCTCCGGAACATCCTTCCATGAAGGCCGCCCAAGATTCAGGTAGCTGGGGACTCTGTCCCAAAGGTTGCTGCACAAATGAAGTTAACTACTTCAGACTAAGAAGTTATGTACTCACCATAACTTTCCATCTGAGTAGGTAAACTTCATTTGTCTGCAACCGTCCCTCCCTCCTGCCCCCTCACTGTTCTCATACTCAGGTCCATGGGTTTTACCCACTTATCTTGGGATTAATCATTGTTAGCAGCTTCTGCTGTTGGGCAAACTTGATCTGCGGTCAGTCAGGGTTGGCAGGGGATTATGGGTAGGGGGAGGAGCTTGGAGCTCAGATCTAAAGCTGTTGAAAACTGCCGGCTCAGATCCGAGGTCGGATCCAATTCCCAAAGGTTGCCGACAAATGAAGTTTACCTACTCAGATGGAATGTTATGGCGAGTACATAACTTCTTATTAAACAAAACCTTCCTGATATTTGCTACGTTCTTCCCTCTTAACGTCCATTTTTCCACAGGAATGCCATCTGTTTTTGGAGACTGGCTCGTTGATTGATTATGCATCACTGCTTCCTATATTAGCTAATAATTTTTGAGCATCATCTTCCTGTAACCTTGGCAAATTAAGTCTTCCAAAAATATTTCCATCCATTTGTGTCTTCTTGGTTTTGCCATTCCTCTGCTGTATACTTATGTTCATAATATTTCCAATGCATCTCTAATACTTCTGTAGGGATCTCTGGTTCTCTGTCTTGTCACAAGTTCCTTATATTTGGCTACAAATCTTTCCTACTGTTGCACAAGTCATTGCATTAGAAGTTTTTTGTGCTCTAAAGTAGTTTTCAGAAATATTTAATTGAGAGCAACCCTTTTAAACTCATGCATATTATCAAAATGCTACCTTATTCTGCTTTTATCACCTTGCAATTGCTTTTGTTCTTGTTTTGTAAAATTCCCCCTTTTCTGCTATACTTTGGCCTTTGTCAACCCAAGCCGAATAATTCCTATTATTTCTTTCC
Source organism: Protopterus annectens (assembly GCF_019279795.1). NCBI lineage: Eukaryota > Metazoa > Chordata > Ceratodontiformes > Protopteridae > Protopterus > Protopterus annectens. The sequence continues at coordinate 764,037,982 of NC_056747.1, read as the reverse complement.
AATGGTGCTGTTGCTTTTATTTCTACCATGACTTTAAACTCATTTTCATTTCATCCCACTCACTATCTACCCCTTCTGAAGTAATTTCTATCTTCTGTAATAATTCTTGAATCATATTTACTTCCCATTCCTTAAATACCTCTTTTTAAACAGATATGTAAGAATACAGCAGTGTCTCATTTTTAAATCATTACTTTGCATTTTTCTTTGTTTTATTGATGCATGATCTGATATAGTTATTGGATGTCTCTCAAAGCTTTCAGTGAAAAATACATGCTCCTGTGTAGTATAATTTCTATCCTATCTAGGTCAGTTATTTTATGCTGGGAGCAAATATATAAATGATGTCATCATTTCTGTTATTAAATTCACATCTTCCATTACAAATATTGTTGTATGCTTCTTTAGAAATCTACCCTCTTTTGTTACATTTTCCCATGTAGGTCCTCCTGATACATCCTCAATGCTGAAAATCACGTTCCAGTTACGATCCATTAATATTTCCTACAAAAAGCTTATTTGTCACAAAAATGTTCTGGGCTTCATAGTACTAACTTTAGGCAGAATATTAGTACATGTCCGGGTAGTCACCCTCCCTTGATGATTACTCCTTAAAGTAGAACCACACCCACAGACTCAAAACAACATGCTTATTTCATCATGGTTTGGTGTTTCCTACATTTTAACACCACTGGGACTATTTTCAGGGTTTTTAAATATTTTTATATGTAATTAGAGTCTTATCTCATGGGGTCTAGCATCTTGAAGTGGTCCTGATACCTCTAGGCATCCCACAATGCAGTGCTTGTCTGTGAAAAATTACATCACACAGGCCTCTTTCTTCCTAAAGCTCCTGTCAAGGCATTGATTTTACATGCAAACACTGCTGTCTTTCAGTCAGTTTTAAGTAACATTTTCATGCCATTCAATGATTACTTAAAACACAAACAGTGCAAATGCCACAGAACAGACTTTCAAAGTGCTTTTTACTGCTGCTGCTTTTTAGAATGACTAAACTGCAGTCTTTTGTGAAGCCTGTATTGCACTACTTTGACTCCTCTCCCATCCCCCTTCACACCTAACTTCCCTAGCTGTCAAAGTGCTAAGGGTAATTTGAGCTGTTACCTGCTGTGATTGACAGCTCACAGCAGGAGACTTGACTCTGGTACTGTTTCCTTGTTCTGCTCTTTACTTTCTGTATGGGTAGGGGAAGGACCTGGGAGCTGTGACATCACAGCATGGGTGGATTTTTAGGACGGTCATGGTGATGTCAGTTTGGGGAGGGAGTTGGGCAAAAAACTAGCTGTATTCATTGGTCTTGATGAATTGGAGACTGCAGCATGCTTTTCAAGGGTGGGATTAAAGGTTTTTTGAAAGTGAAATCACCGCAGTACAGTAAGGTACTGGTCTAATGGAGAGAAACAGTTACAGGGACTGTAAATAGGGAGAAAAAAGACAGAGAAGTTGAGCAATTTAATAGAATCCCATTGTTGTCCTTTAATAACACAAATCTGCCATTATTTGCTTTTTTTCTTCCATCACTATTGGAGCCTTTCTGCAATCAGTATTACTACTACCTTTTTTCTTTGTCCATGATACTTTGTTGAATGTCCTTCATGAAATCCCATGCCCAGCTGTGTTTCCTGTAATATTATTTGCACCCTTTACATCTTGCTATAATTCAGTAAGCTTTGCTTTTTGTCTGTACCTGCAAGACCATGTACACTCATGTTAATATTGACAAAACGACCATTCTGATAAAAAGCTGTTACTTTCACATATTATACACGGCATTTCTTTTGAATGCATGTTTCTATCTGGCAGCTTACATGCGCATACTAACTTGCTGATCTTTATGTAGATTTATTTATCTGTCTATGTATCTAGCTATCTATAATCCTTTTTTTATGGGGCTGGTCCCACTATGCTAGTAGCTTCTCTTCAGGGTAAATCTGGAGTGGTATTTTTACTGCTAGATGCTTATCTATTTTTGAACCGATTTCACACATTCCCAGACCTTTTGCTGAAACGAAAAGAATGAAGAAACAAAACGCTAAATGCATTTAATCCTCCATGCCGTTTTATCTTGCAGCAAACACAGATAGCTATATACACGTTCCAAAAAGGATATTTACCCTTCCATGTAGGAGCAGTTACACCACAGGCATTTCATGTTCTCTTAATTTAGAGTTAACCATTCAAAAGCACATGTTAGAGCATATGATGTTCTTCATATTGATCACTGCTGCAATAGATTAAGCTGTATGGGTTACATCCTACAGAGGATGCGACAGACGGCCAGCTTCCAAAACCTCAGGGCACCTTCCAAGCCCTTGAGAGCTTTCCTTCTAATGAAGAGAGAGCTCCTCTCCAGTCTTCAGAAGATTGATGGTCAGCTTGTGGTGTTCTGTTGCTTGGCAGACAAGTTCCCTTTGTGGAAAAATCTTCCATGTCCTCAGTGACAGTTGGAGTCCCCTTTGTGGGCAAGGGAGAGACATTTTTGTGAGTGTTTTGAGAAGGGTAGTAAAGTTGCCCTGCTTAACCAGAATGTTGTGCCTATAACTGGGGAAGCTGCTGCTGGCATTAAACATTCTGTTTGCCTTAACTTTCCTGTCAAAAGAAGAGAAAACAGAAAGCTAAATACACAGCTTCCCCTGCTCCAGTTTCACTGGGCAGGAGTAGTTTATTCATGGCTTGGGGTCCTGCACAGGCTACTGACTCTTCTTATCAGGTGATTTTTAGTAAGAGAAAAAAGTTTCCTCTTTTCCTGATAAGATTCAAGAAATTGAATCTGGAAAGGAATGTGATGGACAGATAAAGGTATTCTCCTCAGTTCCGATTTAGACTCGGAGAGCATGTTATCCAAACCTTCCTCTCAAGAATTCCTTACTATTTTCAGAATGTGCCAGTGTTTTCAGAGGGAGTACACTGAGGTTTCTCAGAAAGTGCTACGAAATATTAATGCTGCTGGAATTTCCAGAATCCCCCCGCCCAACATTGGAGGATGGGTTTGTCACAACTTATGGTTTCCCTGATAGCCAGCCTGCTGCACTTAAAGCAGATAGAATTTGCAAAGTTCTTTAGTCTTTCAAATTTCTATGCACTTATCCCAGACCTGTCCCAGTAGTTGTAGCTTTAGTCAATCCAGCTGCTGCCGAGCATTTTATTAATTATAATCCTTTTCTTTCTGACAAGGATGATAAAACATTTGATAAGTTTGAGAAAGATCTGTATGCATCTGTAGCTTTAATTTTTAGAGTTTTTAATTGCAATGCTGTTAAAGTTTATTTTGACTAATTGTGAAAGCTGCTTTATGTGCAGTTTCTTCCTGTTAGGAAAAATCTGATTTATGTGGTTTAGTTTCTTCTATTTCTCAGGTCACTACTCATTGTTTAAAGCGTATTTATGACTGTAGATACTGCATCCATAGCTGCTGCAACTGGTACTGTGTTGAGGTTTGCCTGGCTGCAGGCTGCATTCTCAGAACTTCCCAGAGGATGTAAAAAATGTGATGTTAAATCCACCTTTGGATGGATCAAAATTGTGATGAGAGGGGTAAGGTAATACAGGGAATCTCAGAATTTTCATCCCTCCTTATCTAAATTTTCCAGGGGTTTGTCTAATCCCATATCCAATTTTGGCAAGAAACAAAGCAGTCTTGGCAAATGCTTGTAAGCACATGGGAAGAGGTTTTTATTCAAGAATGTTCCTGGTGCCAAAGAAAGAAAATGTCTGGCAACTAGTTCTGGACTTTTCTTTCTTAAATCACTTCACAGCCTATCATATTATCAGTTCTCTGCTTTATTCTTTGGGTTTTCCGCTACTCTTAAGAGTGTTCACAAAGTGTCTAGCTCCAGTTATAGCACATTGCAGGCTACAGGATATCCACATTTTCCCATATTTAGATAACTTGCTTATCTTTGCAGTGTGTTTTTCAAAGCATCAGGAATTTCTGACTTGGGTGAGAGATCTCTTATGCAGGCTGGGAAATGAACATTTAAAAGTCTTTTTTGACTCCCATCACATAGGATTGTGTTCCTGGAGTGTCTGCTAGAACTGGTGGAGACATCAAATATCTTTGAATCCAGGTCTCCCCATCTCCCTTCCTACTCCAAAGCTATCGGTCTCCACAGACACCTCAGGCATTGCTTGGAGAGATGTGTCAAGGGAGATAAAGGTACAAGGTATGTGGGACAACAAAGATAGACACAAGCACATAAATCTAAAAGGACGCTTGCCCTTATCAAGCACTCAATTCTGTGAATTACCTTGAGTCCCCAGGATCACTTCAGTTTGTTATGGACAGTACCACAGTGACATGGTACACAAGGAGAAAACCGGTCTTACCTCCTATGCAGACTAGCCATGTTAGCAAGTGATATGGCTCTACAACACAGTCTCACTCTGCAGGCTTCCTCCATTTTTTCAGAGCAACATTGTGTGGCAGACAAGCTGAGCATACCTCTCAACTGTCCCGATTTTTGCAGAATGTTGATTTTTTGTCTTATATTTTTGGCCTGTTTCTCGTAAAATTGTGGTTTTCTGACAAATCACTGGTAAATCATTGAGGACTAAAGTCTGAAAATGATGACAGACATTTGAGATTTAGACCATTTCTATCAGAAAATTTATGATAATGCAAAACATGTTATGCTATCAACTTTTTAAGCTTGTAAGAGCAATATTTTACAAGTGTCCTTATTTTTGGGCCTTTGTTCCCCCATTATTTGAGGCTTTGTCCAGATTTCTCGCTGAAAGTGGTTGAGAGGTTTGAAGCTGAGCAGGACAAAGGCAAGCTCTTACAAATGGAAATTAGAACAGGGGGTCATCCAAGATCTGATCCATGTGTGGAGAGGCCTTCAAGTAGACCTTCTTGCCCCCTCCTCTCTGAATAATCAGCTAGCAAAATTCTGCTGCAGGACTGCATGCAAGGCTTGGAGGACAGATGCATTTTCTTTTCCTTGGACATGAATGATCCTGTATACTTTTTCACCTTTTCCACTGATATCCAGGGAATTTTGGAGGATTTAGAAGGAATCCTGCAAAATCATTGTGGTGACTGCCTTCTGGCCCAAGTAACAGTGGTTCCTCCCTTCTTTTAGAATTGTCCAGGGGCAATTAACACAGACTTCCTCACAGACTGGATCTACTCACACAAGAATAGGGGTGCTTGATACATTCTAGCCCCAAGCAACTTCAGCTGATTGCCAGGGTAATATGGTCTTAATACCTTTTAGGCACCTATTTACCAACGATGTGCAGCAGGTACTAATGGAGGCAAGAAAGCCTGCTGCTAAAAAAAAAAAACAAAAAAAAAAAAAAAAACATAATTGGTGCCAACAATGTAACTAGCACCCATTCAGGGCTAGTGTTTCTCTGGTTTATAATATTTTTGTGAGTCACTTTCCTATGGCCTACCTTTAGCGCTCTGTCAAGGTTCATTTGTCAACCATTTCAGCATATCTGCCCATAGATCTCCGTCATTCAAGGCATTCCCATAGCAAAAGAAAACCATGGCTTCTCCTTTGGATCTTAATTTTGTGTTAGAGAAGCTAACACTTGCTCCATTTGAACCAGTTCATCAGGCTGACTTGAGATTCTTACCATGGAAAACAGTTTTACTGGTTGCTCTGACCTCTGGAAGAAGAGTATCTGAGCTGCAAACTCGTATTGTGGGTTAACCATATATAATTTTCCACAGAGACGGAGTTTCTTCGAAAACAAATGTTTTCTTTTCTGCCTAAAGTGATGTCAGAGTTTACTTTAAGCTAGACTATCCATCTCCCTATGTTTTCTGAACCCCAAATTAAGGAGAAAGGATACTTAATACCCTGAAAAGGGGTGCCACTAGCCTAGTGGGATGGACCCAGTCAACAAAGGATAGATAAATAAAATAAAAAAGAGTCATTGTAGAGTTTGCATTTTACTTGGAACACCCAGGTCAGACCTCATTGCATGTACCTTTTTCTCCTTGTCTTCAGCTAAAAGCAGGCACTAATGGAAAGACAGTTAATAGCTTTGCAGATCAAAGTAATAGTTACTGATCTGATGTTGTTAATCTTCTTTCCATTCATCACTGATGGGTTCGGTTCTGAACCCTCGGAACCAAGTTGGCCTATTACCAAGCTCGCGCCAGCCAAAAAAACTATCAAGCTAAGTCTTTATCCAGAATGCCCTTCTCCCTGTTACTCCAGATCTTATTTGCCGTATAGCCGCATTTGAGCTCTCAGCTAAGTAAAATCTTTTTTGATGTTTGTGTAAAAGTTTTTGGATATCTTCATATTTTAGTAACCCTTTAGTATTTCTAGTGTCTTTTCTTCGATCTAACCATATATTCTCCACTCTGCCCATTGTTACTGTTGGTAAACTTAAGTACCATTGTTGGTACGGCTTTTTCCCTTACCCTGGCTGGTAGCTGGTATTGGTTTCTCTTGCTTAACCTGTTAGCTTTTATCTCTATTCAGGTGTTTGCCTTTCTTCTCATATATATATTGTGTTGTAATATTGGTACTTTTCTTGTGACTTTTGAACTGAGTGACTTCATTATTGTTGGATTATACAGTTAGTTGTGGTGTCTTTTCTATTAAAATGTCGGATGAGTAAGGTACCTCTGGCTTTAAGCATTGTACTTCTTGTAAGGGCAAGTTACCTAATGGCGACTTGCATGATGACTTTGTATACTGTTTGGGAGTGGCCCACCTTTTGGTGCCGCCTCCATGTGACATTTGTCAAAGTTTCAGCCAACACACTCTTAATGAGTGCAAAAATAAACTCATTCTGAAGGGGTTACTCAAGTCTTCCTTCTCAGAGGCCATTTCTGCGATGGAGGTCTCGACCCCTCCTTCTATGGAAAAAAAGAGATCCCATTCTAATGTTTTTCATGTTTCACTGTTGCAGTCATCATACTTGGGTTATCTGCCTGCAGGTAGCCCTCAGTCAGCCCGAATACCATAGTTTTGGAATTTCTGCGTCGGATGCTGTCAGGTCGTCAGGGGTATAAAACATGCAGCCGACGCCATTACATCAGCTTTTCTTACCAAGCGGTGTCCGAAGCAGAAGCAGTTCGCAAGTGCCGGTCGGCCACCTTTTGAAATTTTCATTTTTCGAGTTTCAGACCTGAAGTCTTCTAAAAGATAAGTACCCCATTGGGGGATCCTTTTTTCTTGCTCTAACCGATTTCAGAAAAAAATAATAATTGTCTTGCCTGTGGAAGGCAAATACCTCACAGAGATTTTCATTCTTACTGCATTGCCTGTTTAGGCCCAGACCACGATGTTCCTCGCTGTCGGTTTTGTGCCCTGTTCAATGCCCGAACTATTAGTCATTGGGCTAGTTTTGTCGCTAAATTCTTTCGCTCTCATTCTCCGTATTCCGAAATGGCTTCGATAAGCCATCCGACTACCGATCTTCCGAAAAAACCTAAGGATAAAGACAGAGACAGATGGCATAGCTCCAAAACTGCCGACGACGCTTCCGGTAAGCTAGTCACCAGTCCACCAGTACTCAGTGAGGCACTTTTGCAGCACCTTATACCCACTTCTACAGATTTGCAGGCCTCTACTGAGACCCATTCGGAGTCTGGTATGCCGCGAGATGCTTCTTCGACTATGGAACCTGCGGATGTCTCTACCTTGGATGGGTCCAGCTTCTGAGGGTGTATTCAGGCCTTCCAATGTTCATATTAAACCGACTACTTCGTTTCAAACCAAAAATACCAATTTCTCAGGCCCAGATTTCGCACTACGCCTAGGAAACCGATGACCAAAGTGCATTCTCAGGGCCCCTTGCCACAGAAACAAATGCTTAGAATGGCTGAAGACCTTATTACCTTAATTAAGGGAAGCCAGCCTTCCCCCTCTAAAAGACCAAGAACTGATTTTCCTTCTGATACTTCAGATCATGAGTTTGATGACTCTGACCATTCCGATTACCATGACATACTGTTATCTACCTATGAGGATTCTGATGCAGAGGATTCCATTCCCTCTGCTTTCCCACCAGAGGAGTTTTTTTTTGGTGAAACCCTGCATACCTTCAGAGAGCATTTCCGCTAGGACTGCCAGGACTACCCACAGTCTAAAAAGAGACTCAGGGAATTTTTAAACTTGCCTCAACACAGGCCTCTAGCTATCCCTACTGTTCTGGAAATTGTAGATGATGTCTTCATGGTATCCAGTCTTACCCCTGATACTTTGCCACCAGCTCCCAGGAAACCTGACAGGTACTACAGGGTACCTGGCTCTCACAAATTCCTATTTAAGAATCCTACTGCGGATCCAGAGACCATTTCCCAGGGACCTAAAGGCATTAAGGCTACTACAGCCAAAAACCCTAACCCCTTCGGACAGGGGTTTTGGGGCTTTGGACAGATGAGGTAAGAAGGTATAAACCTGCTACTCTTGCCATCAGAGCTTTAAATTGCCAGTTTCACATGTTAAAAAGTATCAGCAACATATTATGGAGTTAATTAAAAAAAAATGATGTTGATTTCTGATTGTGCAGGTCATAAAGAAGAGTTAATGCATTCTGCTAACTAAGTTGGTAAACATACTTTGCAATGTGGTTTTGATGCCTTAGAAGCATTTTGCAGGGTTGCTGTCACTGGGTCTGTTCTTAGAAGGCATGCTTGGCTTAAGGAACAAATCTTGCCAGACCATGTCAAAGCAAAATTACTAGATGCTCCATTAAACCAAGAACGTCTGTTTGGCACTAAACAGAAGAAGTCCTCAAAAAGATGGAGGAAAAAGCTAAATCTATGCAAACTGTTAAAGATTTCCTACAGGTACAGCCACCTAGATTTGTAGGCATTGGCCTTCTAAAAACTGGTCTTTCCCAGTCTCTCCCAGACCTTTTCAGTCCAAACCCAGGGGCAGCAGACCACCAAGACTACAGTCTTAGGGTATGCACAGATCTAAACAATGGAGTGCTCCCATCTCAAAATCAGGGAGTAGTAAGCTACCATCCTATGGAAAATGTTCACAATGACCTGTCCTTCACTCTTCCAAGCCTTGCCCGAGTACTTACACCCTTAGGAGGAAAACTAGCCCTGCATGCAAAAAACTGGGAGTACATTACCCAGGACAGATGGGTCTTGAACATTGTATCCCAGGGATACAGTTTCTACTTCCACTCACTGCCAACCCAAAGCGGATGGCCAGACCTCTCCCCAAACCAGTGGGCAGAGGCCCAAAAGCTAGTACTTTCTTTTCTCAGTGTCAAGGCTATTCATCCTGTCCCAGCAGAGCAAAGAGGACAAGGTGTTTACTCCAGACTGTTTCTGGTACCCAGAAAAGAAAACTCTTGGCGCTCTATCCTGGATCTGTCTATTCTCAACACTTTCCTGGTAGTTCCAAGATTCAAAAAGCTTATGCTCCAACAGCTACTTCCTATGCTAGCCAAGGACTCCTGGCTAGCCACCCTAGATGTAAAAGAAGCTTACCTGCACATCCCCATAAGGGAATCTTGCAGGAAATATCTACGTTTCGGAGCAGGCTCTATATACTACCAGTTCTTGCACTTCCCTTTGGCTTATCTTCTGCACCCAGGTTATTCACAAAATGCCTGGCTCCAGCCATTGCATATTGCAGGCAGAGAAAAATTCAAATTTACCCATACTCGGATGATTGCCTGATACAGGCGGACAGTCAGGAATTGCTACTTCAGCACCTGACATTTGTAAAGAGACTTCTAACTTCACTGGGGTATATCATCAACAAAAAGAAATCACATCTGGTACCCAGCCAAAAGATTGTATTCCTGGGAGCAAGCTTGAAAACATCTTCCCAGATGCATTCCTCACTCCAGAAAAAAAAAGATTTTTTGATAAACTAATTCAGTCTACTGGCCACCCAAACCCAGCTATCTGCAAGAAAAATATTGCAAGCCCTAGGGTTCAGGGCCTCTTGCATTCTACTAATTCCATATGCAAGACTGCATATGAGGAAACTTCAATGGTAGTTAAAAAGTCTCTGGTGTCAACATTCTCAGGACCTGGAAACAATGATTCTTATCATGCCTTGCCTAAGGACAGAGTTCCTTTGGTGGGCAGAGGCCTGCTACCACAACAAGGGACTCCCTTTCACTCATCCCCCCGCCGCCCAAACCCTAACAACAGATGCATCAGTCTATGCATGGGGGGCTCACATGGTAGGAAAATGTATATAAGGCAAATGGAGCCCAAAACCAATGCACCTGCATATCAATCAGAAAGAAATGTTAGCTGTAGAAAATGCACTGACAGCCTTCAAATACCTTCTTCTTCCAGGGCAACTATTGATAAAGACAAACAACATCAGTTATGAGGTACATAAACAAGCAGGGGGATCCCATTCCTACCCACTCTGCAGGTTAACCATGGCTCTGTGGAACACAACCTTGAGCAATCAAGTGCACCTGCAAGCTCAATTCCTGCCAGGCAAATTAAATTCACTGGTAGACGACTTAAGCAGAAATCTAATGCACCCACACGAGTGGAAAATGGAACCCAAATCATTCAAGCTTCTGATCCACAGGTGGGGGGCACCAGAGGTGGACCTCTTTGCTTCCCTGCAGAACTATCAGTTGAGCAAATATTGCACCAGAACTCCCCACAGCCAAGCATGTAAAGTGGATGCCCTGTCCTTAACATGGGAAAACCTCTCAATCTATGCCTTTTCCCCCTCTGCCCCTCCTCTCAAAGGTTCTACTAAAGATCAAACAGGACAAGCCAAGGACAATTTTGATTGCATCAGACTGGCCACGCCAGCACTGGTACCCACTTTTGCGCAGTAGTGTCACCATGGTACCTGCCTCAGATCCCTTCCCTGCTGTCCCAGCAGGAGGGCCAGATTTTGCATCCTCAGCTGCCAACCCTGAACCTAGCAGCATGGCTCATCCCCTGAACACTTCACCAGTAACCCTCAGTAAACAGGTGCTGGATGTCATCCTTGAGGCAAGGAGGTGTAGTACTAGGAAATCCTATTCAGAAAAGTGGAAAAGATACTGTTCTTGGAGCCAGTCTCAGGGAATGGACACATCTGTGTCCAACTTACCTCAAATCCTAAATTAGCTAACAGAACTGCTCCACAAAGGCCTATCCTTCTCTTTAAGTAAGATTCATGCCTCTGCCATCTCAGCTCATTACAATACTGAGCCACCCCTCTTGTCTCACCCTCTGGTCAAACAGTTCCTGAGAGGGGCCAAAAATTTAAGACCCCCAGTAGAGCTCCCACTCCAGCCTGGGACCTTAACTTTGTACTGGAGAAGCTCACGCTTCCTCTCTTTGAACCTGCTGCTACAGCAGAGTTAAAATTCCTCTCTTGGAAAACAGCCTTACTTCTAGCCATCACTTCAGCAAGAAGAGTGTCTGAATTGCAGGCCCTTATGGCTGTGGAACCCTTCATTATCTTCCATGCGGACAGCTTTTCCCTCAGGACTAACCCATCATTTATGCCCAGAGTGGTGTCTAGTGTGGCTTTAAACCAATCCATAAATTTGCCAGCCTTTTTCCCTAATCCCCAGAATAAAGGGGAAAGGCTCCTGCACTCCCTGGATGTGCACAGGCAGCTTAGATTCCACCTGGACAGGACTTAACCTTTCAGAAATTCTGACCAGCTGCTAGTCAGCTTTGCAATAGGGGCAGAGAGCAAGGCCATTTCAAAGCAAACCATTTCTAAATGGATAGTACAGTGCATCCATTTCTGCTACAGACACCATGGAAAACCTACCCCACAGGGGATCAGAACTCATTCCACTAGGGCTACCTCAACCTCTACAGCATTTGTCAGGGGAGTCCCTACCAGGGACATCCTGGAAGCTGCAACCTGGAGTTCTGTACACACCTTCACCAACCATTACCACTTAGCTATCTTTTTTTTAAATCAAGAGCTGGATTTGCCACAGCAGTCTTACAAGGCCTGCTAGCCAGCCCTAATGCTTCTTGACTGCCTCCACCCTTCCTCATCTTTGGGAATCAACTCAAGTGTGATGACTGCAACAGTGAAACATGAAGAACATAGTACAGTTGTGTACACTTACCATAAATGTAGATGTTTGAGTGTATTCACTGTTGCAGTCGTGGTTACACTCCCTCCAGCCCGCCGACTTCTCTATACTTTCTACCTATCCTTTTTTTGACCATATCTTATAACAGTGGTATTTACTTTTTACTGGGGGTGTTCCACACCATGTAATTGCTTCCTGTTTTGGGGGCTCCTGACATCTAGGGCAAGAAAATCTGATGTAATGGCGTTGGCTGCATGTTTTATACCCCTGTCGAACTGGCGTCATGTAAAAAGCGACAGCATCCGACGCAGAAATCCCAAGACTCTGGTATTCAGGCCGACTGAGGGCTATCTGCAGGCAGATAACCCAAGTGTGATGACTGCAACAGTGAATACACTGGAACATCTACATTTATGGTAAGTGTACACAACTGTACATTGGGTGATCAGAGCAAACCTAGGAAATCTAAGGTCCCCAAGTTATCGTCCGAGCATAAATCTGCCTCTTTGGCTCTGCCTTCCTCGGCTCCGACCGTTTCAGAACCTTCGATACCGACACCTATATTGGCACAGACTCTGCCTCCAGCACCGATCATATATCTTACTACGCCTATTTCGACTTTGGGTCCTGTAGCTACTTCAACTCAGGGCACACCTTCGACTTTGACTTCAGTTTTCATTTTGGAACTGACTGTTTTGGCTAAGAGTGCCACTTTGGCACTGAGCATTGTACTGACCTCACTGGATCTGGCCCCTTTGCTTCCAGTCTCAAAACTAGAGACTTCAGTGCCAGCTGACCTTGCATCAGGGACCCAGTACTCTCCCTCAGAAGACTCGTCTCTGGGCCAAGCATATAGCCCATTTCTTGAACGTCCTGACTCCCTGTTTGGAGTATCCACTAGATCTACCAGGAGCCTTTCGGAACATGACATGGTGCTTCTTGTGGACCAGCTGTTGGTAGCCAGGGGGATTTCATCACTCTCTAAAACCCATCCACCTGCTGGACTTGGGTTGCGTTTGCCACAGACTCCAGCTTACACTCCTCCTTCGACCATCTCGGTTCTGAAGCCTTCTGTTCCGGCATCCTTCTTGGATCCCATCACCTCGGTGCTAACGGTGCACCTCACTCTGACTCTGAGTTTGTCCCTTTGGTCTTCAGTTCCCACTGAACCAGTCCTTCCTCAATCTGGGGATGGGTACGGGCGCATCGGCCCGGGGTACTGTGCTGACTTTCTTCTCGGTGCCGATCTTGCATGATGCCTCACCCATGGGGGCGGCTCCATCGGAACGAGATGTGACCCCAGTCTCAAGGTTGACTTTCTTGGTTGTGGGCTCCCATCCCTCTTCGGGCAGGCCTGCCTTCTACGCGATGAAGAGAGGGCTTTTGCTTCTGGTAGCACTCCTATGATGTTGAAACCCCAGTTTTAACCCCCTGAGCTGCAGCTGTCACAGATTCCCCCCCCCCCCGGTACACTGAGCAGAGAAGCCACAGGACACCCCTGTTCAGGGTACCCACTCTTCCGAGTCCTCCTGAGAGACCCCCCCCCCCCACTGAGGAGCCCCCTCGAAAGAAGACTTACAAGAGGAAGCACGTGGACTCGCCTGAGGAGTCCTTAACAAAACACATGGATTACGATGATGGTGAATGGTCCCCACGGTCACCTCCTGATGATGTCTCCTTCGGAGATATCCTGGAAATGTTAAAACAGAGAGGAGACTGGAAGCCCTCCAGTCCTTTGTCTGAGGAGTCCATGTTCCTGCAGGCTTTTTGTGCCCGGACTTGTACCTTTTGGGTGACCCCACCTGCCGATGAACTCCTCCAGCTCGTCTTACAGTGCATGTGGAAGAACCCTGATCCCATTGAGGTGATCCCCGGAGACCAGACAAAATTCTATCCCCTCCTGTTGAGAATCCTCACCGGTCCAAAGGGTTACCAGTTGATGCTATGGTAGTGGCCACGAAAAAGGACTTGGCTGTGGAAAGTCCCGCTCTCCACCCAACAACTTGGACAGACTTGGGAAGCGGTTTTTGCATCAGGGACCTTTGCTAAATAGTCCTTGAATTATTTGGCACATTTTACGAGGCTCCAGCGGGACTTGATCTCTGGGACACTCTCAGAACAGTTGTCTGACGAGGTCAGGGACGAGGTGGTCTCGTAACTAGCATTCCCTGGAATCAGTATCCAACTCATCCATGAGGTTGCTCTCACATGCGACTGAAGGGGCGGCTAGAGCAGTGGGTTCGGGCATTGTTATGAGACGTCATGCCTGGATGTGCATCTGTGACCTTGCGGATCCCTTCAAGTCTTCCTTTCTGAATACTTCCATCAAAGCGTCATCCCTCTTTGGCTCCAAAGTGAAGGACACGCTAGCCAGGTGCGAGCAAGACAGAAAAACCCGGTCTGCCATAGGCCTACGTTTTTTCAACCCTCAACGTACCTTCTCCAGGAATCAGAGGAGTGGGAAAATGTGGCATAAGAAATCTCAGGGTTTTTTCCATGCCGTACGTGGTGATGATATTCCCAGAGGCAGAGGGGATAACAATTCTGGAAGATGCCCCTGTAGAGGCAGAGGGGGTCCTCACAACCAAGGTTCCAGGAACTCTTTCTCTGGACAGCCTTACCAGCGCTCTTGAGGGGCTGCCCAATTGCTTACCTCTGGAAGCAGTCGGGGGTCATTTCTCTCTGCACCAAGCTGCCTGGCACTCTATTACCACCGATCGTTGGATGCAGAATATTATCACCAGAGGTTACACCATTCCCCTTTCTTGTCAGCCAAAATTTCCAAGAAAACTTCCCGACGTTCTACCCAGTCAAAGGGAAGCAGCAGCTTCAGAGATTATAAAGCTGTCTCAAAAAAGACTCATCCAACCAGTCCCACCAGACCAGCGCAAATCCAGATTTTACTCGAGATTCCTTTTGGTGCCAAAAAGACGGGACTGGAGACCCATTCTGTATATCAGCAGCTTAAACAAGTCCGTCACCCAAACCAAATTCCGGATGGTCACGGTTCAGTCCATCCTTCCCTTTTTAAGAAAAGGTGATTGGATGTGCTGTATAGATCTCCGGGACGCGTATTACCAGATCAAGATGGACAAACGTTCTAGGAGTCTGCTTCGCTTCTGGCGTTCTATCTCTTTACAGCCCCCAGAGCGTTCACAAAATGCATGGCAGTGATAACAGCTCACTTGAGACTAAAAGGATTCAGGGTGTTTCCATATCTAAATGACTGGCTCCTTACCGCCCCCACCAAACATCCACTGGTAACTGCCCTACAACATACTCTCTCTCTGGCAAAATTGTTGGGAATAACGATACATTGGGAGAAATCAAATCTTATCCCTGCACAACAAATAGAGTTCATTGGAGCAGTATTCAATACTCAGTCCTGTCTGGTATCATTCCCTCTTTACAGACTCCACCAAATGAGGTTTCAGATCTGAGTGATTCTTTCTCAAACATCAGTCCCTGCAAGACAAGTTCTCCAACCTCTGGGTTCTATGGCTGCGTCAATTCCAGTAGTGCCTCTAGCAAAACTGCATATGTTAATTCTGCAGTGGCTCCTTCTGTGTCAATGGTTCCCAAACTGTCATTCCCTGGATTACAAGATTTGAATAACCAACTCTTGCAAGCAGGATCTGCTTTGGTGGATGAGGCCAGCTGAAGATCTTTGGAGCCAACCTTTTCAACCCTCCCAGCCCACTGCCATTGTGACCACGGATTCTTCCCTGATCGTGTGGGGGGCCATTTTTGGGGAAAGACTGTCCAAGGCACATGGTCCACTTCAGAGGCCTATCTGCATATCTGTGTCCAAGAACTGAGGGTTGTGCTGTTAGCATTGCAGGCATTCCATGCGGCTCTCCCCTCCGGGCCAATTGCAGTCCAATCAGGCAATATGTCAGTGGTCTGGTACATCAGCAAGCAAGGAGTACCCAAGTCCTACCCCCTTTGTCGAGAAGCCATGAGAATCTGGCAGTGGCCGATAGCTTCCAACCGCTTTGTGATAGCAATGCATATCCCGGGAAGCTCCAACCTGATTGCAGACAAACTGAGCAGTTGCATCCTCATACCCCACGAGTGGTCCCTCCACCCTGAGGTGGCGTCTGTAATCTTCAGCCACTGGGGCCAGCCTTGCTGCGATTTTTTCACCTCCACATCAAACACCAAGTGCAGCAGCTACTTCGCCTTACTTCCCCTGCAGGGGGAGTCACAGAGGGATGCTCTGAGCCATGATTGGCCCATGGGACTTCTCTGTGCCTATCCTCCCATTCCTCTGATCCTACAATTTCTAAGGAAAGCTCTTCGGTTGAGATGCAAGGTGATCCTCATAGCCCCATTCTGGCCTCAACAAGTTTGATTCCCCTTTCTTCGGTTTCACCTAGTATTCCCACCGTGGATTCTGGACCCTCTACCAGATCTGATCACTCACCCCCAAGGATTGAATCACCCGAACCTGTACACTCTCAAGCTGACAGCTTGGTTTCTCCACTTCTGCTAGTTGCCTGACAGGCTAACCTCTCCGAGACATCATTCTGGCCTTTCACAAACCATCCACCAGAAGACTATATCAGGATAAATGGAAAAAGTTTTCCTTTTGGTCCAAGGATAACATGCTAGACCCGTATTCGGCTCCAGTTACTGCAGTGCTTCAATGTTTGGCTAAGTTTTTTTTATAACAGAGCCTCTGCCTCTACAGTTCGTGTACATCTAGTGGCAATTTCCAACTTCCACAATGGTATAGATGGTACCCTTCTTATTTTGTTACACGTTTGCAAGGCTTTCCTCAGGGGGACCTCTCATCTCAGGCCTCTTCTCAGACAGCCCGTAGTACCATGGGATCTCACTTTAGTCCTCCAGTCTTTGACCCAAAAGCCCTTTGAACCTGCAGCTAAGTGTGAACTAAAGTTTTTGTCTTGGAAGTCTTTGTTCCTGATAGCCATTACCTCTGCCAGAAGAGTCTCAGGCCTGCAAGCATTGTGTATCAAGAGGCCCTATTTGGTCTTTCATAAAGACAGTGTGTCACTTCGAACGAACCCATCCTTTCTTCCCAAGGTTGTTTCTGAATTCTCTGTTAACCAATCCATTGATCTACCAGTGTTCTTTCCGAATTTTGCCAATAGAGGAGAGTATTACCTTCACACCTTAGATGTACATAGGCTATTAAGGTTTTATCTAGACAGGACCAAACCTATCCGTAAATCTGAACAGCTTTTCATCTCCTTTTCGGGACCCAAAATGGGAGAGTCTGTTTCCAAGGTTAGATTATCAAAATGATTAAGAGACTTTATACATGTCATTTATTCCCTCCATAATGAATCCATGCCAAAAATTAAAGCCACTCCACTAGATCTATGGCAACTTCTGTAGCATTCCATTCCAGGGCATCCATGGATGCCATCTGCGCAGCAGCTACTTGAGCTAAGCCTCATACCTGTATCAGTCATTACAAATTGGACCTGGTCTCCTGGCGGAGAGCTGCCTTCGGCTCATTGGTAGTCAGGAATGTTCTTCCATAAGTGCTGCCCATGGACCTGAAGATAGCTTGGGATTCTGCCCCATCAGTGATGAATGGAAAGAAGATTAACAACATCAGATGAAGTTATGTCTTACCATAATGGTCCATCTGTGTTCTTCATCTTCTTTCATCACTTCTCACCCTCCTTCCCCCGCCAAAGGCTCCTGGGGGATGCTTTGGGTCTATGTGGTGTACTAGGATACTTGTGTAGAAGTGGTCTCGCCCTCAGCTTTACTTCTTTTCTTAGCAAACTCGATCTGAGGTAACAGGGAGAAATGCATTCTGGGTAGAGACTTAGCTTGAGAGTGTCTTTGGCTGGCGCGAGCTTGGTAATGGGCCGACTGTTCCGAAAGCTCAGAACCGAACCCATCAGTGATAAATGAAAGAAGATGAACAACACAAATGGAACGTTATGGTAAAACATAACTTCTTTTTTTTTTCATGATTTTCTTAATTTTCTCTTGCTTTGATGTTAATTTGCTTAAAAAGTCCAGTGGGTTTAACTAGACATCTTTCTCTATAAATACAGAAGTTATCTTTTAATATGATCAATTAATATCCCCTGTCAGCATCCCAAAATCAACATTGTATTAACTTTAACTTGCTTCTTTCCAACCTTTCTTATCTTCTTACATTGTAAAGCCTGGATGCATTACCATTAAGAAAAAGTGCTTTCTTACTTTAATATCACTAGCATGTACAGCAGTCACTGATAAAAATTAAATGCATCTAAATATATACTGTATATAGCAGGCAAGTAACATCATCAAATTTTTATACAAACACTAATAAGAACAAAAACTTTTTTTTTTACATACAGTTACTTCTTCAGTCGCTTCAATGTCTGTGACATAAGGTAGGTTTATGCCTAAGCATCTACCAGTTTAACACAGTTAAACTTCCAGGCTTTTCAGATAATTCTTCTTACAGATTAGTTCTCATGTCTAAACTACATTTAATAGATTTGATTTACAGTTCTCCCAATTTATTTATTAATTTCACATTGTTGCTAATCTTCCTCCTGATCATCTAAACCTCCAAACACCATCACTGAGTCAAGTCAAAGATACTCTCTCTTTTTTTTTTTTCACCAAAAAAAAAAAATCTGCGGTGGTGGTGCTGCGGTAGCATTGTTGCCTCACAGTAAGACGTCCTGTTCGATTCTCAGCTAAAGCGTCTTCTTTGTGGAGACATGCGTGAATGGGTGTGCCTTCGTTGAAGGTTGTGCGTCAGAGCTGGCAACTCGGCACGTACAAAATCTACTGCCAGTCATTAGTGGACCGGCGTTCCGCTGTGGCAATCCCTAACCGGGAAAAGCAGAAAGACACAACAACAACTCAGGAACTATAGAAAAAGTTCCAGTGGTAAAAGCCTCTGTATGAGCTTTGTTGTCAGAAAAATGAGAAGCAGAGTGCTTCACCTTGCTTGCTTACTTTATTGGTTAACATTTTGTTACCTCTTTAACCTGTTCTGAATCCAAAAAAGTCTTTGATCCTCTAGGAAAAAATTATCTGAAGACAGCTGGGCAACTTGAGTCTCATACCTGTCTTTCAATATCTTCTGATTGCAGCGATAAACTTGCTTCTCTTCTGCAGGGTATGCAGGAAATAATAATTTTCCACAAACTCTAATTTTTAATAGTGATGCCTTGTACCACAATTTTGTCTGGAGCAGTTCTTTCTGTTATTTTGATTGCACCTATACTAATATTGGTCGAAGCTCCCTACTGATGGCCAGAAGCACTTGATGTGCCCTCTCAGTTAACAAATCCTGCTGTGGAGCAGTAGTCCATGCTTCTTTGTACCTTCATAAAATTACTGCAGTCTATTCCTCCCAGTTTGTCCTGTATAGCAGAAAACTACAGGTTTCTCTGCATGTTCTTTTAAATCTTTTTATTTTAAAAATACTATTTTTAAAACAGTTCTTTCGAAGACTTGTGTTTAACCAATCTTCCTTCAGTTCATCCTCTTGCTTCCTTCAGTTTTATCAGTTCATTTGAAAAGTTGCTCAAAGCTTCTGTTTTTTTCTACCTTTTGTCAAACGTTTATTCTACTTTTTCCAACCTTTTACATTTATTTTTTTTCTCCACCGTCTCGGTTAAACACATCTGAGAACATTTGATTTTTTTTCTCTAAATTACTGGAAGCCACGTACTGTACTAAATCTGAAACTTGAAATGCTTTTTTGCTGAACGTCTGCAAGGTTCTTCACAGCTAGAAGTTGTTTTCATCGTATTCTTTTCTGTTTGATTTTTTTTTTTACTTTCTTCAGATTTCTTCTTTGTAATACAGGCACTGGCGTTACTAGCCTGTAACTAAATTTTACCCATCTTGATGAATTTTACTGGCTTTTTAAGCAATGTCTCAGTTTTCATAATGGGAGACCACCAGGCTACCTGTTGCTCAGTGTGCAGTCGTCTTGGAAATCCCCTTCTGATTTATTTATGATTATCCCCTGCTTCACCTCCAGAAGAACCCTCCTTTGAGGTCACCCTCTAGAGGAAGAAAGAGGTGTTCCAGTGGGAGTCTAGAAAATACTCATAGACTAAGCTCAGATGTAGAATTTTTATGTGCTTGCCTGTGTATAGAGCACTGGCTGTTCCTCTAGAAAACAAACCGCTAAGAAAGTTGTTGTAAAACAGGAGCTGCAGCACCTGGGAAATGGATTTCCTCTCCCTCAGCTGCATAGGTTTAGTTTTTATATACTTTTTCCTTCTATATCCCTGATTCCCAAGATGTTGCAAAAGATCAAGATGAAAAGTACAGAAGTCATACTGTGCTAGCTTCTTTCTGGCCCATACATTAGTTCTCACTCTTACTAAGCCTTTCAAGTGAAGAGCCATGTTCTGGAGGATGCAGTTACTAATGCATCTTTGAAGACAGATCCTTGTACCCTGTACTGAGGAAACCTGGCTCATCCTATGGGATCCAGGATTCCCATAAGTATCTATTTAAGAAATGTTTGGCTAAAAAAAGATTTTATATCCAAAGAGTCTATCAAGGGATTCTCTTCAGCTCCATCCAGTAACCCTTTTCCCAGTTACTGGCAGAGTATGATTTTTGATTGACTTGGGAAAAGGCATAGATCTCTACTATCAAGGCATTCAGAGCCTTGAATATTTGGACCCACATGCTCAACTACCTGCAAACCCTACTGGAGAAGAGGAAGTCCAGATCAGAGAGAGAGAATCACTGACAAGGATCTAAAACTAGAGATGCTTGAATTTTGTGACTTATCAGTCTAGGTCACCAAGCACTTCAATAATGGTGTTATAATGCAGTGACTGCATCTTGTAGGACAGTGCAACAAAATGAGTTATTAAGGGATGTGCCTGACTGAGGACACACACCCCTGTCAGCCCATGAGAAGGCAGAGTTTTTTAATTCACCTGTGCTTAAGGATGTCTTTTTGGACCCTCTGGTGAAGATTCTTTCAAAAGACTGCAGGAAAAAGGTAAGACCCAACAATCATTCAAGCAGCTTTTTCACTCAGACACCAAACTTAAGGAGAAATGTTTTGGCCAAGTCTTTGCATCTAAACAAAAGAATGGTAGGGAAAGAGAAGATAGGAAGGCTAGGTTCGGGAGAGTCTGGCAAGTGAAACATAAAGAGAATCATGGAGGCCATCAGGACTGTGACTCCCAGAGGGGCAATTCATAACTCAACATGGTTGCCCTCTCCAAAGTGTCCAACCCTCCCTGTTCCCAAACCCACGCTTCCCCCCCCTCCTTTACCTCCCTGGAGGATAGGACAATTAGCAGTATTTGTCAAAAAATTGGAATGCATATTTCTGGACCAGTGAGTCCTAAAACTCCTGAAATAAAGATACTAGTTACAATTCCAAAGAAGACCAAAGTTTAGTGATTGATACCCCTCTGTACCAAAGT
This sequence comes from Protopterus annectens, assembly GCF_019279795.1. Taxonomy (NCBI): domain Eukaryota; kingdom Metazoa; phylum Chordata; order Ceratodontiformes; family Protopteridae; genus Protopterus; species Protopterus annectens. The sequence goes on along the minus strand of NC_056747.1, from coordinate 764,016,602 downwards.
GTCAGTTAAGTCTAATCCTGCCACTGCTAAAAGAACTACAGGAGCAAGGGGCCATAGACAGAGTACCAAAAACAGAAGAAAATTATTTTCCTCAAGACTGTTTATGGCTATCAGAAAAGGTACATGGAGTCTTCTTCAGGACCTGTCAAGGCTGAGTAAATTCCTGATTACCACAGAATGCAAACTTTTGACTTTTCTATCTCTTTTATCCTCTCAAGCATTTTTTGGCCACACTGACCCTGAAGAATGCCTATTTGTATATAGTTGAAGATTTCTAAGGCTCAAAGCAGGGAGATAATTTCCAATTCAATTCCTTGACTTTTGGCTTATCTAGTGCACAATAGGTTCTTTGCAGAATGAAGTAAAAGACAAAAAATCTCAATGGCTTACAAACCCTGGTCTGTTCAGAACAGCAAGATGAAATCAAATCGCCAAAAAGTACTGTATAAATAGATAGGACCGTTAAAAATCTCTTTAATAAAACTTGTTTTAAATATAGTAAACACTTTTGTTTTGTTTCACCACAAAACTTCATCAGATAAATCCAAGGAAGTAGGGCCAGGAATTTATGCAGGACATCACTCCTCAGCAGCATCTTGTCGTTCTGAACAGACCAGGTGTGTAAGCTGTTGAGCTTTTGTGACTTTTACTTCAGTTTGTGGTTTTGTTGCTTTTTAGCTTGTGTTCTTTACAGAATGCTTGACTACAGTTATAGCTTTTTGCAGGACAAAGGGCATTCACATATACCCTTACATGGATGACTGCATGATACAAGCAGGCTCAATGGTGACACTCTAAAATGCCTTGAATTTCATCCTTATAGGTTTTCAAAAACTAGGGCTTTCTATGAAAATCCTCCTCAGTAAAGACAGGGGTACTGATAGATACAGATTTACAGAATTCCTTCCTCCGAAAAGACAAAAGTGCTCTCTCTCTCTGACCTTCTAGAGTATTCTAGAGAAAGAGTTGATCATTGTAAGGGACTTGCTTAGGATTCTGGGCTGCATGGTATCAAGCATCCTTATGTCACCACTAGAAGGACTACATGAGTAAATTATACTTGTACCTAAGGAACAGTTGATACTAACAATCCATGTCCTTAGAAGACCTTATTCCTATCCTCCCTTGCATAAAGAATATACTGCCATAGTGTAAAACACAGTTGCATCTTACCTTGAGGTACCCTTCAGACTGGCACACCCTATGCAGATACTAACCACAGAATCCTCAGCTTTGTGCAAGTGTATATGGCATCTCAGAAAGTCCAGGGCACATGGGACAAATGCATGAGAAAGAAACATACAGATATGAAAGAAATGATGACTGTTGTCTTAGCATTGAGTATTCAAACAGAACTGAATGGAGGGGGTCCTCCAAATCCTTACAGACAACACTGGTCATGTGATAACATCAACAAATAAAGGGGGAAAAACTCCCATATCCTATGCTGTTTAAACACAATTCAGCAGTAGAAGATTGCTCAAGAGTCAGTCCTGAACCTCAGGGCAGCCCACATCCCTGTTTAACAGAATACTATAATAGACAGGCTGAGCAGATCACAGCTTGACTCACACAAGTGGGGGTTTAACAGGGAAACGTTCCTAGATCTAACCAACAAGTGGCGTATACCAGAAGTAGACCTTTTTCCATGCAGAAAACAGGCAGCTGAGAAAGTTTTGCTGCAGAACAGCAGCTCCAGCAGCATGGAAGGTAGATTCCTTCCCTGAGTTGGACAGGTCTGTTTTTGTACACTTTCCCTGTCATATCCCTGATACCCAGGGTTTTGCAGAAAATCAAGAAGGAAAGACCAGAAGTCATACTGATTTCCCATTTTTTGGCCCAGGCAACATTAGTTCTCCCTCCTGCAATTCCTATCAGGAGAAGAGCAAAATTGTTGCCTCAGTACGTGAACCACTTGATTCAGTAAAAAATGGTTCCTCATGCACCACCTCCAGTCTGACAGTCTGGATGATTTAACTGTTATCCCAGGTAGGCACATGTTTTCATAGGAGATGATAAATATTATGAAACATGTTAGGAAACCAGATACAATGAAATCATACCTAGCAAAGTGGAAATGATTCTCCCTTTGTTGCTTGTCCAGGAACCAAGATTTGAATAGCCTAAGTATAACTTGTACTGAATTACTTGTCAGACCTGTACAAAATGGGCCAATTCTATGTTTCTTAAAGGTCTTTACTTCTACTGTCTGAGCCAGTTTCTAAAAAGGGTATTGCATGTTTAACCACCCAGAAGGGAAATCATTCCACTATCATTATGTGTTAGAGAAGCTAACTGTGAATCCTTTTGAACCAACTGTTTCAGCGTTTTGGAATGCTTTGTTGTTAGTGGCTGTGACATCTACCAGGAGAATGCCAGAACTACAGGCACTAATGTGTAAAAATTATTCCCTGATCTTCCATAGGGATAGGGTAACCCTTCACACTAGTCATACACACTACTAAGAGGGGACCTCTGCCTTGCATATAGAGCCTTAGTAGACCCTATCCTTTCCTATTACATGTTCGCAAGCCCAGTGGTAACAAACACCCAGTCAAGAGGTCTCAATCTCTTTTGCAGTACAAATAGGACATGTTGAAGGGATATATATCACTGAGAGTACCATTTCTGTGGAACCATTTTCTACTCTAGATACAGCAAAGTACTTCTCTTTCTCTTTTCATATGTAATTTGGATGAATGGATGGAAAGCAGTAAATTCAACCCTGATTTATGGATGGGGTAACAGTTTTCTGCCTGTCTCTGGGTTATGTGTGCACAAAATACTTGGGCCAGAAAACTGTCATGTGAATGTAAGGCTAGGCTTCTTAAGATCCTCACAGATCAGTAGCCTGCTAACTACCTAAGCATCTATAAACCAATCCCTATTTTATGTCAGTGGTAGTAATGGAGGTCTTTTTTGAATGAGGCCAGCTACCTCCCTGTATTTTCCTAAAACTTGGAACAAAGAGAAAAATATTCTGCATGCCTTGGTTGTGCATAGACTGAAATTTTATTTGGACAGAAGAATTTGAAAAATCAGAGTAGCTATTTGTGTCATTTGAAAAAGGCAGAGAAGGAAATCCAGTAAATAAACAGATGTTACCTAAGTGGCTTTCCCACTATATCTGCTGTTGCTGCCCTTCCTATGGGAAACCCTATTAAAACATGTTAAAGAACACTTAGAGTCACAGCAACCATCACAGCATACCCCGAGGGTGGGGGTAGTAGTATCCAGTTAATTTTGGAACAGCTACTTGGTCCTCAGTTCACATCAGCCTGGCCAGGTTTCACCTGTGAAATTCCCCAAGGTCTGCTGCCTTAGAAAATCCTGGCAGAGCCAGCCACCACTGGGCAAATACTCTAGGAGTCATTCCACAAATGAGGACTTCAATAGTGAGTTGTACCATGAATAAAGTGTGTTAGGAACTTACCATTATTGTAGATTAGAGTGCAGTCACTTTTTTAGTCCATATTCCCACCCTCCACTCACTCTTTCATCATCCTGTATATCTTTGGTCGTGGAACTCACCTGATTTCCTTATCCAGCACCTTTCCTGTCATCTCCCACCATGGCCCCCTCACTCATTTAATGTGATTAACACCCCAGAGAGGGAGATTTGGAGTCTCTGGTGTGAACTTTCTTGTCAAGGGGGTATCCTGTATCTGGTCCACGTATGCAATTCCTGGGCAGGAACCTGGTCCAGCCAGGGGAAGAAGAATCTGAAGATGGCTGACACCCTTATTATATCACTGATGTCTGTGCATATGAGTAGAAGGGAAACAATTGTGGTCAAAGACGAAAGGTACAACTCTGGAAGTCAGGTAGGATATCCTCATATTTGAAGGATGTAACCATGAACACACTCAAACATCTATAATTGTATTATGTTCCTAACACAACTGCACTTTCTCATGCCTACAAAAGAAACAGTTTAATTACAGCATACTACACTTAAGCTACTTACTCTACTCCTTTGATTGTCAGGAGATACAGCAACTATGGCCCCCAAATGCATGCAGTACAGCATACTGCCACTCTGTCCATCTGTTGCTCTGCCCATTCTAAGCAACTGCAAATAGAATTACTGCACTGCAGTGGCATCAACAATAAATTTAAACAAATACAACTCTGGCTGCTACAAAATATAGATATTTGTGCTCCCTTGAAAACTTGGTTAAAATATGCAGTTGTAGTACTGTGACGTCCCCACTCTGGGGCAGTAATCAAATTACCTGAATCCTCACCACTGGCACCGGAGAAGGATGTTCACTTGGAACAAAAATGGATACACCCAGTATTTCCAGATGCAGGTCTTTGCATCAAGCACAGTTTCCCTTAAGAGCACACAGGGAACACACTCAGTTTGGGGTCTGAGTTCCCCCTCTGTCCAGCTCCCCAATAAGACTCCACAGTGGCACAGCTGTAGGGGTTGAGACCTAAGCTGAGTGTCCAAGCCAAGTCCTCCAGCACCCTCTGTATGAAACCAGTGCTTTGTGTCCCTGCTCCATGTAGCTGACACACACACTTTGAGATTTGATTTTCACAGACACACACACACACACACACACACACACACACACACACACACACACACACACCTTGGAAAGGCTGGCACATATTTACTAGCTATACCTCCTTCTGCCTAGACTATAAAGTAGTCACACTGCCACCAGACACCACAAAGCCAGCTACTCCAAGGCTCTTACGACGACACCCAATTATACTTAGTGAAATTAGTATTAATACAAATGTTAAAGTTGACCAAACCTTCAGGCTTTCAGGAGTGGCCATACTGTCCTGACTAGATATAAGGACTCTCAAAGGTTAAAATAGACCAGCCACAATGAAAAGTTGAAATATACTTAATAATAATAACGGAACATGAAAATACCAAGTAACTATTTACAGTAAACACAAGAGTTTCAATCACAGGAGATATTAAAAGTAACACAGGTGGACAGGTTCACACAGTTACAGAAAAACAATACTTAACTAATTTCACTATATTTTCTTGACTGATCTAAAGAATTAGTATTCCCTGGTTACTTACTAGAGCAAGGCAAGATGAAGTAGGTGAGAGATCCTTTTTTGTCAGGTTACAAAAACAGAGTGCCTTGAGACTCAAGTCTCATCTAGTATTAAAATGTCATTACAGAGCTGGCTTACAGAATGACATCACCCATATCTGGTCATATGACGTCTGGTTTCCATACTACCCCCTTGGCTAGAAGCTGCCAGGATCTTGCACATAGGTGTTACCATACACACAGACAGAGCATTCTAATATGTATTGTAACATCTAGAAGCAATAAAACCATGTCAACACTTTCACCCCTTCTGAGTAGCAATTAGTTCATTGCTAGAGGCAATGTAGCAAGGATTCCTAGTCCTTGTTTTCACAGATATTTCATCTCCACAGTCAGAACTGTAAGATACAGTCTTTATAGCCTAAATTAAGTAATTTAATTTCTTATTATTTTTCAAAGTTAGCTGGACTGAGATTAATCTCTTCTCTTCCTGTATCCTCTGCTAACATATATATACATTTCCACAGCTACAACAGTGCAGTCTGATATAAATGCTTATTTCTTTTCTGTCCAGCAGGACACACTGTTGATATGTATTTAACACAAGCAGCTTTACAAATACATTTTTCAACACAAACATCTGTACAACTCAGTTTGATATACAAATGACATATAATTCTTTACAAAATTCCAGCTAGCTGTGCTGGCATATGCTACACCTCCACTGCCCTACTTCTCCTGGCATAGATGGCAGTACCTCACATCGTCTCAAGTACAAACGCACGTTATCGGCTGTACCACCAAATGGTAGGTTGACAAGGTACCAACACAGGAGGTGATTGTATGCTACTAATCTGATTACAAAATTACAACCATCTCTTCAACCAGTAATGATGGTGGCCCTAACAAGGTGATAGTTGCCTTAGGTCTGTCAAAATACATCACATTAACTATAGTTGCTGTTTACCACCCAGTCTCCTTTTCACTAACTGTATTTAGTAGCATAACTGAAACTCTCTTCATCCTATGCCAAAGGAAAGAAACTTTTTTTTTGGTGGTCTAAACACCTTTTTCCTTGGGCAATCCAGACATGACTTACAGTTTCCTCTGTGACCTAAACCTTTGCCAACTCATTACACAAAAACAAACAAGATCATGTATACTGACCACTAACGATGCAATTCTTGATTTACTAATTAACAGCCAAGCAATAAAAATACTATCTATACTTGTTCATGTTTTTTAACATTAGTAATCCATGTGCCATATCCTTTACATACTTATTGAGAAAACAGAACGTTTGCCCATCCTCTACCATATGCAAAACAATACCACAACTAACATACAAAGTATAACAAATGCCATTAACTGCATAAACTTTACAATGTTCTGTACCATATTTAATGTTGCTTATGCCACAGCCTTCTTATCATACTTGTCAGCATACAAAATCAGATGTTCTTCATAAGATCGCTGTTATAGAAGTCATCACAAATGGGAACTATCAGCCCAGATACTAGTACTTCTATCCAGTGCACAAAGCTCTGACTACTTCCTCATGTGCCATATGTCCACCCTTCGCATGAGTGGACGTGCTAGTTTGAGAGGGACATATGAGTATGTCAAAACTTAGAACTTTCTTGCCACTAGTCTGCATTTGTATACTTCTGTCAGCATTGCATCTAGTCATCCATATTTTTCGGTTTCAATGGAGAAATCTCAGATAGATAAGTACCCCTCTGGAGACCCTTCCTCAAAACGCTTTGTGTGACAGGAAAGAACAGAAGTGTGACTGTCAACATCAAATACCATACAAAGACTCAGATTTAAATTGTTTGTTTTGCTTAGGGCCAAACACAACATAAAGCCCTGTAGTATTTGTTATACATACACCCTAAGAATATTGGTAGTAGTGTATATAAAGGCATATAATACTTGTTTTCACTGATGATTGTAATGTTAAATATCATTGTATTTGGAAAATAATAAAAATTATTTGAGAAGAATATTAGAAGTAGACATGACTTCTTTAGAAAACAAAATTTTGGCAAACATGGCTATGGCATAGTCCTTCTAATTTGCGAGCGTCCCTCCTCAGTTAAAAAAGAAAAGAAAATCTTAGAGAAGAGCTTGATGAAATCCAAACATCCTCTCGTCTCATTTGGTCTGAAACGGATGTCCCCACAAAGGAGCCTTTACAGCCCCCACTCCATAAATTTGTTTTCCCTGGGCCCTCTAATGCCTTTCCTTTGGAGGCTGTTATGGCTAAGGATACCAGCACATTTAATAACATCAGACATATCACTGAGATAACAGAGAAGGGAGAACTTGTATTTATTTTGTCTGAGGGCAGGAGAGATATCTATGAATTTTTAGTTTGAGAGGATGTCCTTGACTTGTTCTCCAAAGGCAACATGATATGTCTAAAATACGATATGTCTAAAATACCTTTAGGAAATAGACTTGAAAAACTGAAACATTTTTTGGTACTTGTTGTGTATTATCGCAACCGCATTCCAAACAGGGCAAACGGCTCATTTCTAAGTCGTTTAGTTTTTTTTCTGTCTGTAATGATGTCTTAGTGTTGAAACAGCATTTTATTTGAAGGATGCTTCATGCTTCCTTCAGTTTTGCTGTCTTCATAGTGTTCACATATTTACCCACATTACTAAAGTGGAAATAAACCGAAATTTATGTTTCAGTTTCTACTGATTAATGTGCATGTACAAATGCTGCTTGTGCATCCACAATAAACACTATGAAGACAGAAAAACTGAAGGAAGCATGAAGCACCCTTCATATAAAATGTTTCAACAGTAAAACATCATTAGAGAGAGAGAGAGAAAACTAAATGGGATGGTTTTACATCAGCCAAGGATTGGGACTGTCTGATGTCATTCTTAACATCAAAGAGGGAAGCACAGACCAGTAACATTGCAATTACTTGATGGGAAAAACATTATCTGACAGGCCTGAAAGGTCACTGTCATTATCTCTCAACTGTCTAAATTATTGCAGAATGTCCAGATGTGTGCCTCGTATTTTTGGTCCAGTCCTCTTAAAAGTTGTGTTTTTCTGGCAAACCTCTGTGAAATGATGCTGCTAAATAATGACATACATTTGCATTTCAGACTTTATTTCCTCCATAGAAATACATGACAACACAATTCCTGTTATTCTAGTAACCTTCTAAGAGCAATATTTAAAATCTGTCCCTATTTTGGCCCATTTGTTCACTACATATCTTGGCAGAAGTATGGCTTAGAAATGAGACGTTTACCCTGTTCGGAATGTGGTTGCGATAATACGTTAAGTACTCTTTTTTTTTTTTTTTTTTTTTTTTTTTTACCTTCCACAGTCCTTTCTGTTCAGAATTCCAATGAAGATGATTGGTTCAGTTTGGCTTAAAATATTTTTAAAGCACTGAAGCCTTTGTCCATTTCCTCAGCTTCCATGTCTTTAAAGCAGAAAATAGTTACCTCCTCTTCTGATGAAGAAAAATGTTCTAATTCTGGCCAAGGAGACGTAGGTTATGCCTCTCAGATTCTGTCCTGCTCTGGATTTGAATCTAAGGCAGATGACACTTTATCTTTAGAATCCCCTAATGAGGAAATCTCCCATGGAGACACTTTTGCTTAAATGAAAGACTTTTGGAAATTGGAAGGTAAAGAGATTTCAGACTCCCAGAAAAGATACGATAATCTTATGAAGATGGCCACTCCTACACCTATCTGTTGTTATCTCTCTAGTTTTGGGAACACTAGATGATGCCTTTTTATCTGCTTCATTGTCCTGTGATTCCCAACTTCAGGCATCCTAGAAGCCTGAAAGGTTTTACAAATACCCAACCACTGAACCTGTTGTAATTTCTCTGGATCCTGACAAAGGAACTATAATCTTCCCTTCTGTAATCCTAGTCCTATAAGGACAGCACAGCCTTACACAAATATGGTAAAATTGTATACCTCTACCATTTTAGATTTTAGTGCTATTAACTGTCAAACCTACATGACAAAGTTATGTCTATGTGCTTCTGTGAAGTTTTTCTTCCCTAACACATGACAGGGGAGGAGATTGAGAATTGTGATCCATAAGGCTTGACAAAAGGATTGAATTTCTTCCCTGTAATTCTTAACAGTCTGACAGTCTACAAAAGTATGGTTCCAGCTTTCAAGTTCTTATTAAGCCCATAGTTTCTAGGACAAAAGCTCTTAACTAAAATTGAAGGATTGTCTTATTTTGGGTGTGCTTCTTTCCATGCAACTGCTGGTTTACATTGTTTTTTTTTTTTTTTTGGTGTCTTTCCTGCTGCGTATTCTCAACAGTAGGTAACAGACATGACAAATCTTTCTAAGTCTGATGTGAATTCCATTTTAATGTACAGACTTAATTCTGCTTCTCGGGTAGCTAAGCACACTGTCAAATATGGCTATGATGCCGTGGATGGTACCTGCAGAGAAGCTGCATCTGCCACTCTAAATGAAGATGTCTTATTTGGAAATACTACTGCTGAAGTTTTCCAACAGTTAGACAGAAGGAAACTCATACAAGGAGTTAAATAGCTTTTCTTATCTGCAGTAGTTCCTAAATGTCAAAAGAACTGTCCCATCAATCCAAGGCCGTTTTTGTAAGCCTCTCAAAACTGGACAGCAAAAATATAGAAAAGAACAGTTTAAAAGAAATGTGAAGGAGATTCCAAAAAATGAATCTCTGGAATCCTGCTCTCAAAGAAAAAAAAACTTTTGACTGCACCTTTCAAATAACACCTCTCCCTCCCACCCTAACCTTCCTCAGAAAATTGCATGGAACCTTTCTGATTGTCTTCCTCCATGACAGACTTCAGCCACTTACTCTTGGTTACTAAATATTAACTCCGATGAGCATCTTTCCCGACTCCCTCAGGATTCACCCAGACCTCAAATGATCAGCTTCACCCGATTATTCCAATTATTTTGGGCTTTCTGCTTTAGGAAGTCATAGAGCCCACAGACAAATTGAGAAAACGGTTTTAATCAAGACCTTTCCTGGTACCCAGGAAAGAGGTCAACTGGAAGCCCATTGTAAATTTATCCAGATTAAACACTTTATGCTAATTTCAAAATTCAAAAATGTTGACACTTCAGTCCATTTTCCATGTTTACTGCCAAGGCTTTTTGGTCACTGTAGACCTAAAATATATTTATCTTCATATTCCCATTCACACAAATCACAAATCATTCTTAAGATTCTTTGTTTTGAGATTGCATTATCAGTTTACATCTTTGCCCTTTGGACTATGTAACATGACAAGAGTCTTTACCAAATGCTTTGTTCCAGAAGTAGTGCTATGCAGACTTCAAGGCGTACATATCTTTCCTTATTTGGGTGACTGCTAGATCTCACCCTAAATCAGTCAGGAAGCCTTAACAGGTTACGGTTCACAAAGAGTCTTTTCTACTACCTGGGATTCACCATGAATCTCAAAAAGTCATGCCTGCATCTGACTCAAGAGACTGTTTTTACTGTGGTATCTTTTAGGCACTTACCTGATGACTGCCTTTCTTCCCCCAGAAAAGATGCAAACATATGCTCTGTTCTTCTTCAGTCTTGTCAGCAGACAATGTCCACTGCAAGAGAATTATCATCACACCAACATGGCTTTGTGAAACACAGAAATATCCAGATATTCCGTGTGCATTTGTCCATGTAGCTTCAAATTTTAAACCAATTACAGTAAACAGCAGCAACATTTGGCTTTGCAGTACTTGCCTGAATAGAGGTGTCATATTCAGTTTTCCACTCGTACTTAACTAACAGGAGACATGTTATTTATATAGCTTTCAGATTGTATCTGAATTTCTCTAAGTAAAGCTTTGATGGGGGCATGACAGATGGAGATGTGCAGTTTTGCATTGCCATTTATAGCATCAGGAAAGTTACGTACAGTATTTTAAAATTTTGCAAAAAATATTTTGTATTGTGCTAGCCTGCTGTGTGCATCAGAGTTGTGATGTTGAGCAGAATATATTTTGAAAACTAGCACTGTTCTATGGTAATAAACACAAAAAACATAGGTTCAGATATAAGCAGAGTTGTAGCTTCCCTTTTTATAAATAGATCATTTGACCAGCATTGTTTCCGGCTTCCCATTTCTAAGTACACCTGAAATTAGATGCCTCTGAAATTCATTGTGTCTGAGATAGCCTGTAAAAATAAATGAAGCTGATAGAATTTTGGAAATCAGTTTCTAACCATTTCCTTATTTTCTGAATTTTTAGTTCTGTGAGACAGTGTTCAGTTGTTTTCTGTTTCATTGTTTCTTCCTTAATAGAAACAATGAAGATAATTGGTGCTGTGATCAGAGTGAGACTTGCAAAACAGTCACACCTATTGTTGCAGAGATCACTTGGATATTCAGTATTGTTTGTCTTTGTTGCCCTCTAGTGGGAAGTTGTTGGCCATATGTACCTATGTGTGTGGAAGGGGAGACTTGGCTAAGTATGTAAAAGTGTTCTGAATGGTATTTGGAAAATCTGAGCTGATTTGCAGTGCACAACTTGAATTGATATGGTAGTCATGAAAATTGATAAGATACCATGCTAAAATCATTCTGGAGTATTTACTACTGATGAGATTTTATACTATTCGGTGTTGTTGATTTTTGTTGCACTCTAGTGGGTGTTGGGAACTGAACCATTTTAATCTGTGTGCGCAGATTATAACAAGAAAGTGCTCACTAGATGTCATCAAAGAGCTGTTTTGCATTCTGCTTGGAATGAATCAGCAGTTTATAGGTGCTGTACAGCTGCTGAGTTTCGCTGTGGTATTCTTACAGGTTTGGAAGTTGTTCCCCTCCCACTCAGCATGGCAAAATATATAAAAGACTTTTTTTAATATGATGTAATAAGCATTCACTTTGTTTTGGTTTCATATTGAATGTGTGTAAATTAATTTCAGTATGTATGTTTAGAATGTATGTGATGATAGCAGTTAAGCAGCAGTAGCTATTTTGTATCCCTTGTTTATCTATGTTTGCATTTTGCCTTTGTTTTTATATGTGCAATTACTCATTGTAAGGATTATTATTGCACGATAGTCATAAGATGAATGTGATTAGCTGTAGGCAGACATTTTCTGCACAGATCTGAAAAGTTACCTGCCATCCCATAGTCATCAATCAAAAGCCAAAAATGAGGCAGAGAGGAACAAACACCACATTCATTGGTTTTTTTTTGCTGCAGTAGTGAATGGTCATATGTTTTACTTTGTCGTTTCATTAGTTGCAAGGCAGAGTTGAATATTTTGGCTTTTCTATTTAAAAATCTGATTATTGCTTTTGCTACTTGCTTCCCAGGTGTTGTCTGTTCTGTATTTTTCAAATTTCTTCCTGGAAATACTAAGAAATGTTCTTGAGACACACATTTCCCTTTGAGGACTCTTTGCTGTATCTCTTTTGTTTAGAGAATGGTTGCAGTGTTGATGTCTGTGAACTGTATGCAACTTTCAACTAGCTTTCTAAGATGAGCCAACACAGAAAGATGGAAGAATATAAGGAACAGCTGTCTAGATGTGGTGATAATGGCACCAGAGTCAGATGTGTGAGGCTTTAGAAACTCATCAAATTATCCAATCTAGGTGTGTGTTGTTTGGGGCCATAGAGGGTATGTTTCACCCCCTTCTGACCCAGAAGGGCATTCCTTCAGACCCTTTACTTCTGGTCTGAGCCTCATTTATTTTCAAAGAGGAGAAGGAACCAGAAATTAGCAGCTGAAATACAGTATTTTTCAATGTTTTACGTAGAGAGGAGCATGCACCATTAAGACTGATGGTTGGTGTTTGTCTGCAGTGTGTGTTATTTATGATATACATGGCCTAGCTGTGAAGATTCTGTAGGCACCTTTTCTTGTGGCTGAGACGGAGTTACTATTGTTTTGGTATATTACATGCCTGATGAAGGGTTTATCGTTGTATACAGAGCAATGCAGCATAATCTATGGCTGTTAGATGCCTGAAAACAGGTAGAGTAAGTTCTTGTCACACAAATGCCAAAGGGATTAACAGTTAATTTTTATTGCAAAAGTCTGAAAACACACTTTACTGTATTACAGCAGTTATTCAAAGTAGTATCTGTTGATCCTGGCCCATCTGCCACTACAGTGAAGGGGAACTAGAAAAGGCAACACATCATGTCAGACTCCTCAGAGCCTGGGGAGTGGGCAGTAATAAGATGGGGCTACATGTACTGAGCAGATGTTTTCTTCCCTTGTGTTATGGTACTGACAATGATTTCCTTTCCTGCTTTCTTTCCATCAGTAGATGCCACATTCAATCATACTTGTAATTTGATGAAGGAATACTTTAAGGGGGGGGGGATGTGACCCATCCAAAAAAACAAGAATACTGATATGTTAAATATTGAGCAATCCAGGCCTTTTGCTCTTCCCCCTGTCATTGAGACCTTTGAAAATGTTTTCCCTGTGCTTCCCTGCAACTCGAGTCACAACCCCCCCCCCCCCCCCCCACACACACACACACACACAGGAAAGCATGAAAATATAGCTGCAGATCTAGCTGTTATTTCTATGGGATCCTCTAGAAAATCTAAAGTAATGCCATGCCTGTTAACAGAGAGAGTAGAATTTTGGATAGATTTGGTAAGAATGGCTAAACTTCAGCTACCTTCACCATAAGTGTCATCAGTTACCAAACAATTTCAGTACCAAGGGAAGACTCTTAGACAAATTGAGGGATTAGCTTGGGGCATCTAAGATGTTTCCCTTAAAGAAGGGCCATGCTGATGTGGAAGGAGCACTCATCAAATCCACCTGAAAGCCAGGGCTTGCATTGATTTCCAGGCTGGGCATGTGGATTCAAAGAGGTGTGGCAGCTGTAGAGCCTATGTCAGGCTTTCTTCACAGGCCATTCCTCATTGTCCATACAGCTACACAGAGTAGCATTAGCATGTTGGATTTAGGGCCTATGGAAATGCCCTGGGCTGCAAGATAGCATGTGTGATAATGCTGGCACCTACCTGTGCACCATGTTTCCAGTTCCCCTTCTCACTCTGTGGTAATTGCCTAAGCTGGGGGGGTAATGCTTGCAATAACCTCTTTTCCCATTCCCCTTCCCACATGCTGACACAGCCCTCACATTGTTTCAAAGATATAAGGAAGGGGGGCTCCTAGTACCAATTTACCTTCCCTCTGCATGCCATTTCTGTGTACCCAGCTGCATAGTCTCAGTGTTTACCCACTTGTGATTAAAAGAACAACTACCTTTATTTGGATGACAGCTTGATACCAATCCTGTTAGTCTTGGAATGCAAGGAAACTCTGAACAAGACTATAGAATGTTTATTTTTAGAGCCTGTGAATCTTGCTGAATGTGTAAGAGTACAGCCTAAACACTACACAACTGAAGACATTGTTAGGGGATATTCAAGGATTGAAAAACTAGAGAGACTTGTTGCCACAGGACAGATTTTACATAATAAAGGATGTTTTAATATGGAGCCAATGCCTTCTCGATTCAGGAACCTTCCTCAATGCATGGGGACAAGTGTCTCCTTTGGTCTAATACTTGCAAATGCTAGATTGCATATGAGAAAGTTCCAGTGCCTGTAGAATGGCTTGGACACGCACGGTTAGTGGATCAGGTTCTTCCTTTAATCTTTACAGTAGTTGGGTATTTCCAGAGGTGTCATCTCCAGATCTTGAGTACTCCAAGACTCTCACACCCTGAGCCATATCAGAAGCTGACAATGGATGCATTGAATTTTGCCTAAGTCCACATTAAACAGTTTTAATCCAATTTCTGGGAGCAAAGGAAAAAAGCACATCAACCTGAAGGAAATGATGGCAATCCAACATGCTATGCTTCGTTCTAGTTATTACTGAAACCCAGGACTCTACAAATAATGACAATACTGCAGTGATGTGGTAGGTTATCATACAGCTGGTCAGATAAAAATGGGCAAGGCATAAGTTTGGCAAGTTCGTCTCCCCACACTGAACTCTTCAGTCATTTTCTGTTTTTTTCATCTGATATGTTTGAGATTTCTGTTTGCACACTGCAGTGATTACTATATGCTCTTTTCTGTACTCCCTGCGGGAAAAATACCTTTACAATTCAAAACTAATACTTAGGAAAATGCCTTTACAATTCACAACTGATTCTTAACCCTTCTGAAACAAAACTAATGCTTTTCTCCAATAGCAAAAAAATCTTATGGACCCTACTGATTTCACCATTTATTCATCCAGCAACACCCTTATTGAACCAGTTGATTTTACAAGGCTTCTAGGAGTCACCATTGACAAGGATCTCATATTTGATAAACACTTAGCCCTAGTCATCAGGAAAGTGCATTTCAAACTAGACTCCCTGTATTAGAAAGAATAAAGCCTTTTCTAACTGATTTCACCAGACATGCCATAAGTAGAACTCTCCTTCGGTCCACCCGCTTATATGCCTCACCCATTTTCACTAACTTAAGAAAATGTGACTTAAACAAACCAGAAATCTGCTATTATAAAATTGGCCAGATTTGCTTCCAACCAAACTGCAAGAATTCATCACTGTAAGGTACTAAACCAACTCAGCTGGTTGGAACCTCCCAACCTTTTAACGTATAACTAACTAGTTTTAATTCATTCTGCCATGTGTCACCCTGACACCTCCCCATCTTTTAGTAACTTGTTCAGCCTTATTCCAGTAGTAGAACATTAAGATCTTCTAATAAGTTGCTTTTAAAGATCACTAAGTCAAGTCATAGCTACGGGGATTCCTTTTTTTCATATATACAAGCCAAAGCTTGGAATGAGGTACCTTAAGATATACTCAGAAATAACATTTTTACAGTAAACTCTCCGTTAACCGGCACCTGTGGGGATTGGTAGTTGCCGGCTAACTGTAGTTTCTTTCTGGTTGCTTGAGAGTTAGTATTAAAAATAGGCCTGACTAATAGTGTACCCTATACAATTTGTTTGGTTTGAATTGTTCTCAGGTTGGGGAGAGAGGGAATTTATTCCTATCTTCCTTTTTAAAACTCTGAAACTCTAAAAATATAAGGTATGCTTCTGTGGGGGGGGGCAAAGTGCAACACATGAAAATTGTACTGTATTTCTTTGATTTTGTTTTGCTGGTTGCTTGAGAGTGCCAGTTGCTTGAGTTCCTGTTAACTGACAGTTTACTGTACCAAACTCATCTTAATAACACTTGGCTTTGCTCCTGTACTAAACCTGGTTAGTGGCTGTAAATAACCAAATTTCTCCTACCCTCCACTTATGTCTCTCCCAACATTCCTCACCTAACTTTTCTCCTCCTCTGTCTGCTTGTCTACTGCTTCCTCTACCCTTGAGTATTTTTTTTCCCTTTTTCAGTTCAGTTTGTCCCAAAAGTTTATTTAATGCTCTCTATTTAAACTAATATTCATTTGTTTTTGTAGCCATGTTATTTTTTCTGTTTGTTGCTTGATATTAATTTCTATACACAGATCTTACATGTATTATGTGCTGTATAATTTATGTATTCAAAATAATTCTTGTTCTATGTTAACATTGTATTTATGGAGCTTTTCTACCCAGGCCTCCACTGAAAACCGGTCATTTTAGGCCCATTCGAACTCTTCTGGTAAACAAATAGAAATAAATAAATAAAAGATGAGCAACCAGTGGAGTTAAAGTATATAAGGAAGGGGGTATAGAGCTGCAAGGGGGAACTTGTCTGTTGCAAAAAAAAAACACACATACACATTTTAAGGTTTATTCAAATGTTTGTTTTGTGTAGTTTGTAGAATTTAAATCCACTGGAAAATAGGGGAACTCATGGTGGTACTTCTGCAAACAAGGGAGCCCAAACGTACCTCTTTTCAGATTAACTATGATGATCTGAGATCTGGCAGCAAAACACATTGTACAGCTACCTACATTCCTAGCAAAGTGAACCCTATTATCAGATACCCTGAGCAGGGAGATCATGGCCTCCCATGGATGGATAATTGGCAAAGTAACCTTCTGGGGCATCTTAAAGAAGTGAAGTAGACCTTTTTATATCCCAGGCAAATTGCCATTTCTTTACATTTTGCTCTCGGACACTGTGCACAGAGGTGCTACCTACAACTCCGCTTTAACCAGAGACTTTTATATGCCTTCCCTCCAAAATCCCTTACTCTAGAAGTGCTCCTAAAAATGACAGGAGAAAGAACAGAAATGTTTATAGCTTCAAATTGGCCAAAACAAGACCAATTCACCCAGGTGAGTCATATGGCAAAAAATCAAAATCTTTCTCCTACACTGCAGCTTCTCAACCAGAAGGATGGGAAACTGTTGCTGTCATACCCTGAGTGCCTCAAGTTTACAATGTGTACAATGTCAGATTGATAGCAAACAGCTGTTTATTTTTGCCAAACGTTTTAGCTTTTCTCAGAGGTAGGAAGGTATACCAATAGAAAGTTCTATTTGTCTTAGTGCATTAAGTTTTTACATTGATGATGTTTTGCCCCATATCTCAAGACCTTCAGTAAGTGTTGGACTTATTTAAGAAAGGGTTCCCCAACATTCTGTCATGGTGCACCCAACCGTCATCTCTACCTGCATTACACTGGATCCCCTAGTTTCTGCTCACTCGTCTGTTAAACGGTTCTAGTGTACCCTCCACCTTCAGCCACAAAGACATCCTGCTTCCCAACCCTAGGACCTGAGCTTTTTCACAGAGACACTAACTCTGCCTTCCTTTGAACTTAGCAGTGTATTTCATTCTCTGATTACTTGCTTAATCTGGTTCATGATCTAAAGGGAAGTGATGTGTCTTCAGCTCTCAGTGGGTTTAAGGCAGAGGAACTAATGCTGGACATGATACCAGTCTGCTGCCAGATGCATATACTTGTGCACACACAGACTTGTGTACTGTGGCATACACAAATGTGGACAGTTTAGAAGCTCATCAATTCACCTACTGAATTAAAGTATCATACTTGTAAGACTGTTTTCCTTATACCAATTATCTTTGCCAGAAGGCTCTGCAAACTGCAGAGAGCCCTGTATCATCTTCCAAAACTATGGGGTACCCTTAGATAGAGACCGTACCTTCATGTCCTGGGTGGTCTGTGAAGTATATCTCATTCAGTCCATCCATTTACTGATTTCTGTAGAAAACCTGAGGACAGTGGAAGAAGGATTTTGTACACAGTTGTTGTGCATATTCAGCTGAGTTATTAGACTGGCAGGGCCAAGGACTGCAGACAAATTGATGAGTTGCTTTGATTCTTCATGCCAAATAGACCAGATTACCCAGTAACTAGGCAAACACTTTTCAAGTGCTTGGCAAACCTTATGTTAGAACAGGTGTGGCATGACTAAGCAGCTCACAGCACACACTACCAGGTCCAATATCTGTATCTTGTAAGCACTACATGCTGGATGTCCAGTTTAGAAGTAGGACTGATTTTGCCACTGCAGTCCTTCAGGTCATCATTCTGTAACAATGCACTAATGTCTGAAGTTAGGGCTCCACAATGTGTGATACTCTCCTATTCATTGTCCTACATCTGTTATCTTTATGATGAACATAGTATACATACAGGAGGGTGCTAAGTATAACAAGATGTATTTGCAGAAAGATCAGTGGTACAGGAGGAGCTCCTACCTACATTCCTCATGGTTGGGTCTAATGTTTTATTCTGTAGATGTTACTTAGCCATTGTGTATCTGTGGGCCTCTTTTGGGTGTGGGATGCTTAATGTTCAGTGTATTTTGTAACCTTTTGGTTTGGTGACATCCTCCCCCCAAAAAAAACAGAAGCTGGCACAGATTTTGTTCTTTATAGATGGGTCTCCTACTGATGTCTGACTGCTTTTCATATCTGACTGGAAGGCTGATATTCCCCTGTGGCTAATTCCATTCTTACAAATGTCCTGCAGTACTGATCCTTCTATACAGACATGTACAGTTATGGTGAGT
Source organism: Protopterus annectens (assembly GCF_019279795.1). Classification (NCBI taxonomy): domain Eukaryota; kingdom Metazoa; phylum Chordata; order Ceratodontiformes; family Protopteridae; genus Protopterus; species Protopterus annectens. Next base: position 763,997,635 of record NC_056747.1, on the reverse strand, counting down.
ATCTTGCACTAATACATTTTGCTTAGCTTTCTTTCTTTCATTCTGTAATGTCATGCATCCTGTGTGACAGTCTGGTTAACAAACAAGTAATTAGTAAGAAACCTGTTCCGAAGTTTATTAGTCATTCTGTGTTGAGTTTCCCAGTGTCCCAGCAGAGCTTTGCTTACCACAGTACTGACAATGTATCTGCATAGCACCAAACAGCGGAAGGGTGTCCAGAAATTATAAGATAACCCAATAACTTCTGTATTTTCTGATTTTTCTGTGCATATACTTTGCCATCAGAATGCAAGCTATATGTGCAAATGTCACATTGATGTGAATAGGATGTGGTTGAAATTGTTTTTGTTTTCGCTCTTCCTGGTTCGTAGCAACCTTTAACTCTTCATTGCTGTTGGTAGAACTTAAAGGTTTTAACATTGTCGTCTACCAACTTGAAAACCTATAGCATTTCCAAGGCTGTGGCCAGATCACTAGTAAACTGCAGGCTGTTCATAGTGCTCTGTGGCAAGAAGTGATTTGTTTTTTCTTGCAGTTTGAGAGTCACAGTACTTGTAAAGATTGTAATGCTGTTAAGAGAAATGCTTCTTGTTAGATAATCAGTGTGCTCTTACAAAAAATTTCCTCCTGTGGCTATTCCATGTAAGTGTTCCGTATCTACCTTCGGTGTTACTTCACAAACTAATCTGTATGAGTTTCCATCTGAGGTCCACCACAGAAGTGTTATGCTTCTTACCCTTCTTTATGGGTAATAATTATGTATTGTAAGTACTGGTTTGTGGTCCGTATGTCTAATAACATTTTGTAAAATTTCAGTGTAAGTAGTGTCTTTGATTTAGGTAATTATATTGGGCACTGTACTGTATCCAAGGGTACTGCTAGGCATTATAGAAGCGATAGTGGAGCTCACTGCTGGATGTATGAATTCTGAATTTTAGGCAAACAAGGTATCAGAGGTCACTGGCTAATTTACTTTAAAAAATCATTGATATTCAGTGGGTCAGAAACCGATTTATCCAGGACACTTATAAAAATATATTAGTTCTTTATTTAAGCATTTGAGTAGGGTTACCACCCAGTAGTCTGCAAAAGCCTCGTCACTGAAATATATTTATGTAGTATTTCTATAATACTGAATGGACCTCACCTCCCTGTCTGATGCCAGTTTGTTTGTGTCTTTCGGCTTTTCCCGGTTAGGGGTCGCCACAGCGGAACTCCGGTCCGCTAATGATTGGCAGTGGATTTTTACGTACCGGCTTGCCAGGCTTGACGCATAACCTTCAATGAAGGTACGCCCATTCACGCATGTCTCCACGCAGAAGACGCACCAGCTGAGAATCGAACCGGTCAGTGTCTTACTGTGAGGCGACAACACTGCTGCAGCACCACCACCACCGCGGGATGCCAGTATGAATAGTATTTATAGATGCATATATCCCTATTGTTTTCCTGATCATGGAGTACTTGTTTATCCTGAACTTATGCTTGCATAATGAAGAGCTTTCTGTAAATCAAAAATAAATGCAAATAATAAATCAAAATAAAATGCCACGGAAAGGCAACGTAACAAAAGTAAATAACTCAAAAAATAGCGTACATTAGTTTATTGTCTGCTTTCATCCGTAGACTTAATCAGAATAAAACATCCATTAACATTCAAAGTATAAATAGCACCATCAATCAAGTGTTAATTAAACAATTAAAAAACTGGTTAAAAGTTTAAAGATACAAGTCAGATAAAAAAGGAACTAATGTCAATATGTTTGTTGATAGACAATTCCCTATACTTTAAAAAACATTTAACATTAATGGTATCATTTAAACCAGGGTGAACATCAGAGTTTAATCTAATTTGCCAAAGGGTTTCACGCTGTTCAAGATAATTCTTGAAGTCCCCACCTCTTAAATCAAAATGAACAACTTCCAAGACAGAGAACAAAAACTTTTTAAATGTAGGACAAATAACTGAATGCTTAAATAAGGCATTAGTTTCATCTTTTTGCCGGATGGCATAAAGATGCTCTCTAATACGGGTTTTTAAATGTCTACTAGTCATACCGACATAAAAGGCAGGACAGCTGGAACAAATACCAATGTAAACAACACCTTTGGTGTTGCAATTTACAAAACAAGAGACACCAATAGTTTTTTCATAGATGTTAAGATTAATGTATGGACCCTCGTGAATGTACCTACACATACTACACTGGTGACAACAATACATGCCTCTTTTATCAGAAATAGTTGTAGCAAGCTGGTTGTCATTAAACTCTAATGCTTTCTTTAAGCTAAAATTGTTCTTAGAAACAAAACACGGTTTGTTACCCAAAACTAAACAAATCTAAATTACCCCTGATAATCCTCCAATTTTTGGTCAAAACTTGTTGAATACGTTGACTGTCAACTGTCATGTCCAAAGCACAGACCAAGTTACTGTCAACGTTGTTGTTGGTATGAACCAAATCAGGACTTAAATTCTCATCAGTTGTATAGTTCAACAACGCTCTATAATCAACTAAGCGTTTACTTATGATCTCTTTACTAGTTTTAATTAAATCAGACATTGGATACCCTCTGTCAGCAAACAAGTTAATGATAAACTCAAATTCACTGATTACGTCACATTCTTTGGAAGTCATTCGACTAGCTCTGATGAATGGTCCTCTAGGGATATTTTTGACAATATGCCTAGGATGGTTACTGGTGTAGTGCAAATAACTGTTAGTAAATGTTTTTTTACGATATATGCCACTATGAAACCTCATGTCATCAGTGTCCCACCAGAGAAGCACATCCAAAAAATTAACCTTTAATCCTACACAACTTAAAGTAAATTTCAAATAACTAGACAACATGTTAATTTCAGAAAGAAAATAATCAACAGTGCTAGAATCACCTTCAATAATAAACAACAAATCATCAACAAAACGACTAAAGAAAGAAATGTTAAATTTATTACGTAACTGGGGCAAAAACTGATACTCCCACCAAGCCATAACCAAGTTGGCATGAGCCCATAGCTACTCCTCTCTTTTGTTTATAAAAAATCTTATCAAAAAGAAAAAAATTATTATCTAAAACAATGTCCAAGAAACCACAGATGGTAGAGATAGCATTCTTGCTAAGCCCACAATTTTTCTTAGCTAAAAAGCACCGAACTGCTTCAACACCCTCACAGTGGGGGATGCAAGTATATAAAGATACCACATCGATGGTAAACATAATACACTTTTGAAAATCAAAAATTTCGTTCCGAGCTTATAAGCTGAATTTGTCCAAAAAGTGCCAAGAATCTCTAACATAAGAATCTTCTTTGACCAAACAAGGTCCTAAAATGGCATCAATGACAAGGGAAATACCCTCAGTAACTGAGTGGGGTGAAGAAACGATTGGCCTAAGTGGTGGATTAATTAAACATTTGTGGGTCTTTGGTATTCCAAAGATAACACCTATTCTGGGTTCCTGCACAGTACAAAAGTCATAAACTTCATAACTAATATAACCAGACATGAGTGCATCATATAAATACGAATGAATCAAACGTTGTTTATACAAAATCTGGTGAAGACTAATAATTTCATATTCTTCGATGTTACCCAAAATGTCTAACATTTTACTTTTGTAAAGATCTTGTTCCATAATGACAATGTTGCCACCTTTGTCGCTCTTCATAAATCTCAGGTCAACAGTCATCGACCTGAGTCTACGAAGAGCAATCCTTTCATCATTATTTAAATTGAAATAAACATTTGATTTACTGTGTAACATCTGCTTAATATCCTGAATACATAATTCCTCAAACACCTTAATGGTGTGCTGTAACTGAGGAGAAAAACTAGAAGGGCTTGATTAAACTCTTATTCATTGTAGGAATGTCATTCATTAAATAAAATAAATTTAATTTCCGTGTGTACTTTTTAATATCAACTATGGTTTTGCTAAAATCAGCTTTCACGCTAGGCACAAGATTTAAACCATATTTAAGAATTTTCAACTCAGTTTCAGAAAGTTCATAATTACTTAAGTTAATAATACAAAATTTATCATCTGCTTGGTCTATGTTTCGTCCCCTGAAGAATTCGAAGCCAAAAAAGTTCGGCTTCTGGTGAGGACAGTTTGTTTGCTGTTCTGACCTCTTTTGTTGAAAAAAGCAGAAGTAGAAGATAAGGAACTATTAGAAACAGTTTTGGAGTTAACATCAGCTTACTTTTTAGTGTTAACAACTGTGTCATTACCAGTGTCAACAGAAGAACAACTTTGGCAAATTAGATTAAACTCTGATGTTCATCCTGGTTTAAATGATACCATTAATGTTAAATGTTTTTTAAAGTATAGGGAATTGTCTATCAACAAACATATTGACATTAGTTCCTTTTTTATCTGACTTGTATCTTTAAACTTTTAACCAGTTTTTTAATTGTTTAATTAACACTTGATTGATGGTGCTATTTATACTTTGAATGTTAATGGATGTTTTATTCTGATGAAGTCTACGGATGAAAGCGGACAATAAACTAATGTACGCTATTTTTTAGCTTTCTGTAAATCCTATATTTAAAAGCATCTGCATCCATAAACGGAACAATATGTGCTTTTCATCCTTCTGTCTTTAAAGCATTTTTATTTCTTATATCCCCAAACAGCTTGATAGGCCTATCATGCTTTGATTTTATAACCAGTGAACCTCACTCCCAAAATGTTGCCTGTATCCCATAAGACTTCACCTGAAAGACACAGCTTTTCTTTGGCTTGTATGCTGATTTGCTTGCCTTAGTGTCAGTATAATGATTTCTTACTTTCTTTCATTGTTTCAGCAAGATTGTCATTTTATTTTTTTCTGCTGGTTTCCTCATGTCTTTTGATCTTTGTTACTTTACACTTTTTAAAATGCAGCACTTTAAGGTATCTTCAAAATGATGAGCTTGAAACAATGCATAATGTATTTACTGTTTAAACTCAAGTGTTGTAGCTCCACATCACAGTTTCTGGCAAGATGTGAAGCTGCTCGTCATTAATTTACCACTCACACTTGAATGATTGACTTGGCTGTTTTACCTAATGTCAATACATGATGCTTGCCTGCTGAAGTTATAATTAATGATGTAATTTGTTAAAGCTATAGCTTTCTTTGGTATAGCTACTGCTAAGCTTTTATTTTTTATATGACAGTCTTGTGTTTTCATTGAAGGAAAGGAAAATAATTTTTTTAAACACTATTATTAAATCCTGTTTTATATAGTGACATAGGTATACATACATTAATAATAGAGAAAATAAACTAACAACATTATTTCATGCAGTATACATATATATTTTTTAACGATTATCACACTGCAACATTACATAAGTTGTTCTGTTCCTATCTTCCATTAAGCCTCGCTCCTCCTCCTCTTCCTCATGAATATTATCCTCATGTATTGTTCCCACACCTTCTGTTTATATGCAGTTTGTTCTATCTCTTTTGTAAAGATTCCATCTCCATTTCTTTTTATCTCTTGTACAGTATTCACTATTTCAGTTATAGTCTGTTTTCCATCTTCTAGTAAATGCTTTTCTGGCAGCCGACAGCATTAAAGCTAGTAAGGCCTTACTCTGTCTAGGCATTTTAAATCCTATGTCCCATCTCAAAAGAATCATTTTCTTTAGTTACAATCATTTGTTCCCCCAACATATCTGACAGTGTCCTATAGGGAATTTTTAAAATTTGGAATTCAGTACATTCCCCAAAAAAATACATATTCCCTATTACCTCTCTCTATCAGTTGAGTTAAAGGTGTCCTTTAAAGCACTTATGAATAATTTAATTGTACAAAGTGTTAATGCCTGTTAGATAGACTACAAGAAATAGTCTTTTGTGCCTGTCTTTTTTCTTTTGATTTTTCCGATTTAAATGGTATTCCACTTTTGGTATACATTTCAGTTTCTTATATAGGGAATTTGGTCTCTCTCTAGTAATTTGGTAGTTGCCAGTATTTATTTTATGATTCCTTTTACTTTCTTGCTTAGAGTTAACAAATCTCATTACCTGCTCTTTCTGTGTTACTGCTAAAGTTTTATATTGGTTCACTCAAAAAAAAAAATACACACCAACATACAACAACCACCCAATAAATCCAAAGAAAAACAAATGCTTTTATCCTGATTAGGTCTGGGTTGTGCTTGAAAAGGGTCCTCAGACTAATGCACCCACCTGATTATCAAATGTAAAATAAAGATAGATAAAGAGCTAGATAGGTAAAGTTTATCCATTCATTTACTGAGTCATCCATTTGGCCAAATGACCAGGTAACAGCTGACTAAAGCAGCATAATGCTGCAAGACAGAGAGTGAAGTCCAATTCTGATGGAGTACAGCTTGAAGAGGAAGTACCCTTTTCCTTGATTGTGTGCAACCTCTGAGTTAAATTCATTAATTAGAGTGTCATGGACATGCAAGGGGTGTAGCCCCTCCCCATTCACTTGGAAAGATGAAGTTTCTGTAGTTTTGATGCTTTAGATTTCTAATTTTCAACATTTTTGTTTGCTTTTGATCAAATCTTAGTCATGAGTGACGGTGGGGATTGGTGGACTGTGAATGGGGGCGTCCTGACTGTGGTGCAGAAATTTTACATTTTCTAAACATCATTCAGCAGGTTGTGGCTGCGGTGGTGGTGCTGCGGTAGCGTTGTCGCCTTACAGTTAGACGTTGCCCGTTCGATTCTCAGTTAAAGCGTCTTCTGTGTGGCGACATGCATGAATGGTGTTCCTTCGGTGAAGGTTGTGCATTAGGCCCGGCAAGCCAGCACATAAAAATCTACTGCCAATCATTAGCGGACCAGAGTTCCTCTGTGGCGACTCCTAACCGGGAAAAGCCAAAACACGCAAACAAATTCAGCAGGTTGTGCTTTTCTTTAAGTGAAGTTATTGTCTTTCTCCTTTTCATTTTATTAGAAACATGACTTGAAGTTTCTTTTTCCTGCTTGGCATACCGTTCACGGTGCAGGGAGCCTGCACTTGTTTGTTACAACTTACAAAGCCAGATATTTGCTACTGCTTGATATTGGGTATATACTTCTGTGTAGTGATAAGCCGTGGTGGTACAGCGGTAGCGTTGTTGCCTCACAGCAAGAGGTTCTCCTGTTCGATTCTCGGCTGGAGTGCCTTCTGTGTGGAGTCTGCATGTCCTCCCCACGGTTGAGTGGCCTCCGAAAGACATGCGTGAATGGGCGTGCCTTTGCTGAAGGCTGGGCGTCGGGCTGGCAACTCGGCACCATAAAAATCTACTGCCAATCATTAGCGGACTGCAGTTCCGCTGTGGTGACCCCTAACCGGGAAAAGCCAAAAAGACAAACAACAGCTTCTGTGTAGTGATACTGCTTGGATGTAAAATGTTGAGATGATTTGCCATTAAGTCTTGCCGTATTTGCTGTGTTTACTGATCATCATTATTATTATTATTATTATTATTATTATTACAGTATATCATTTTTTGTTTTTCATGACATGACTTTGGAGTTAACAGTAAATGAGCAAGTAGAGAGGTAGGGCACCCCATACACACACACACACATATATATGTATATACATAAATATAAATATATATGTATATACATAAATATAAATATATATGTATATACATAAATATAAATATACACACACACACACACACATATATATATATATATATATATATATATATATATATATATATATATATATATATATATATATATATATACACACACTTGATTTGGTTGTGGCACCCATGTATCTCATGCTGTGGTTTTTGATACATTTTTGTTGGTTGTAGTTGTCAAATTGTATTCTAGTTGAACTGCATTAGTTCTACTGTAATATAATTTCAGGAGTTAACCTCTTTCTCTGCAGTTATGCAAGTATGAAATTTATATATTTAATTTCTGGGGGTGTGGAGGGGGCAAAGCCCCCTCATATAAAAGCAAACTTTCTAGTTGTTTTAGGTGATTACAAATGTAATGCATTTGTTTCATTTGCGATTATCTTATTTTTTTTTTTTATTTCACTGAAAGAGATTGGTGAAGTTTCACAACTTATTTTATGCTGATTAAAGTTCATAGTCATTGTAAAGGAATGTAATTATGTATATAGCTTAAAAGATGAAACCAGCATCAAATATTTAAATAATTACCTTTATTTCCTCAAATTAAATCCACAAACCATGGTTTCACCTCAAGTGCTTTTTCAATGCTGATCTAAAAGCAGAAATCAGAAACTTAAAGCAGGGAGTCCATAGCTAACAGTAATGTTTACTTAGCAATTTTGAGATAACAGGCTTAGAAGGTATCAACAGTTTATCTTGTTACATAATATATAACTAAAACGAAAAACTTAAGCTTCTAAGTGTCAAAGTAGCTCAGATAAATTGGTAGCTGTTACCATGCCCTACCATTTTAAATAAAGTCATTAGACCAACTGTTACAAATGTACCTTACACAAATATTTACTTAATATTTTTTCAGATTAATCAAGTCAAAAAATATGCCACCAAATTAACATGTTCTCTTATTGCAAAATGTGAGACAGAGATGAAAAAACAAAACTTCTGAATGTCAAAAATGCTCACATAAATCATTAGCTTACCCAGCTTTGAAACAAATGATGTGAGAGTGTTCAATCTCGCCGTTTGTTCTTACAGATGGGTTCGGAGCCGATCCTCGGCTCCGTGTCGGCCGCTTGGCAAAGCTTTGCATCGAGAAGAAGCTCGAGACCAACCTATCTCCCACAATCCCCCTCTGCCTTTACCTCAGATCTAGTTTGCCGATGCAACGTTCGCATCATTTTTGATGAGCTTGGACCACCTCAAAGCTAAGATTGTTTTTATCTAATATTTTTTTGGATAAATTTTCTTTTCTTCCTTACTTAAAGTTAGTTGTGTGTGTGTGTGTGTGTGTGTGTGTGTGTGTGTGTGTGTGTGTGTGTGTGTGTGTGTGTGTGTGTAGTATGTCGAGGGTTTCTCGAGTACGTATATAAATTTTATATACTTATTTAAAGTTAGTTCCCTCGGGGCCTACCCCACCCTTTAACTTTATACTCAGGATTTGACTTTAACAGGATTTGACTTTAACTACCGGATTTGACTTTTATTACTGGATTTGACATTATTACTGGCTTTTACACTGTTTAACATTTTGGATTTGACTGTACTGTTAACATGTCTGAAAAAGCTAAATCAGGCTTCAAGCGGTGACAATGTGGACAGAAAATGTCTGTCACAGATAATCATAGTTCCTGCGTCTACTGTCTTGGCCCTCTCCATCTGCAAAAAGACTGCTCCATCTGTCATTCTTTCAGTGGAAGGGTCATGACAGATAGGCGCAGGAAACTTATGGATAGAGGCCTTTTGAAGCCTGCATTCCAAGAGGCTCTGGATGCATCGGACCAGACATCTAAATCCTCGAAGGAATCGAAGACAGAGCCCATGTCATCGGCTCCGAGCTCTTCATTTAAAGTTCGCTCACCGGTTCCACAGACCTCGGGGCCGAGTGTTGAACTTTTGTCAGTTACCAAGCCTCGAGTCTTGGAACCGGTGACGGAGCTTCCTCCTCCTGTACTTTTGAGGTCGGCTCCGTCTTCGATTCCTTCGACGCGTTCTTCTAGGCCCCTCTCCGACACCGATGTAGACCGCGTGGTGCAGAAATTGATGGAGAATACGGCCTTGTCCAAACTCATCTCTGTCTCCTCCCAGTTGGTGTCGAGACTCGAAGGCCTTCCCTTATCTCCATCTGTTCCTCCTCCAAGGCCTATCCAGTCTTCGGAGTCGGGAGTGGCTGATCTGATGATTGTGGAGCCCTCGGTGCCGGAACCGTCTTTTTCTCGGTCGGCACCATTCACCTCGACTCCGACGGACCCAGTACCGGAGTCCTGGAGCCGAAGATCCATCCTTGGATCGGGGACCGAGAGTCGGACCGACGTTTCGGTTCCGACTCTCCCTCTCGGAGCCTCGGCTCGGATCGACTCGGCTCCGTCCTCGGGGTCGATGCCATCGGTTCCTGTCTCGGGGATTCCTCAGTTTTCTTCGGAACCGAGGGATACCTCGACTCGGGACCCGGGGGCCTTCGACCTCATGAGGAAGGTGTTGTCGACTCAGACAACCACTTCAGCAGAGACAGCTTCTCCTTCCCATAAGGGTCCGTTATCCTCCTCTGCACCCATGGCTACATCTAAGCGTCGAGCACCAGTGTCTCAGCCACCCCCAGAGGGTGCCCCCTCTTCCTCGGAGGCTTCATCGGATGCTCCCCCCGAGGAAGTTCCGAGGAAAAGATTGTGTAAGAGGAGACACTTGGATTCTCCACAAGAATCCTTGACATCGGACACTGACTTAGATGAGTCAGAAGGGTCCCCAAAATCACCCTCAGAGGATGTCTCCTTTTCTGACATCCTGGAGATCCTAAAACAGAGAGGTGATTGGCAAGCCCTACCCCCTTCTGAGGATGAGTCAGTCTTGCTGAAGGCATTCGGTGCTCGCCCTTCCTCCTACTGGGTCACTCCGCCTTTCGATGAGTTGATGGAATTGATTGCTCGAAGGGCATGGGAGACACCTGACACGGTGGAGCCAGTCCCTAGAAAGCCTAATAAATATATTACTGCCCCACAAGACAAGGCTTATCTCACAAAGGGAGTTCCAGTGGACGCTATGGTGGTGGCAGCGGCCACGAAAAAGGAGATGTCTGAATCTTCCTCATCTGTCCATCCACCTAACAGAGATTCTAGGACTATGGACAGGTATGGGAAGCGCATTTTTAGTTCAGCGGCTTTTTCCATGCGATCCCTGAACTATTTGACCCATTTCACACGGTTACAGAGGGATCTAATCAAAGAGTTGGGAGATACCCTCCAGGGTACTACAGATGCTGCTGTCTCGGAGAAAGTTACAGCACAACTCAATACCCTTACATCTATTGCGAACTCGTCCATGAGGCTGATCTCATATGCAGCCGAAGGATCGAGTAGGGCTGCAGCTTCAGCGATTGCTCTTCGTAGACAATCCTGGATGCGCTTATGTTCCTTTGGCCCTAAAGTAAAGGAGACCCTTACCCGGTGTGAGCAAGAGGGAAAGACTCTGTCTGCTGTCGGAGTCCGTTTTTCCATCCCATTCAGACCGTACCCCAAAGGGCAACGTGGTGGAAAAATGTGGTTTCGAAAACCCCAAGGCTCTTTCCCAGGCACACAGGGTGATGCCCCCTCTAGAGGCAGAGGAGGGGGCAGAGGTGGAAGACGTCGCCCTGGCGGCAGAGGAGGTCCGCAAAACCAAGGTGACAGGGATACACTCCCCGGAAAACCTTTCCAGCACTCCTGAGAGGAGGCCCGACTGTCCTGCTCTGAAGGCAGTCGGGGGTCGCTTAGCTTTATACCCTCAGGCCTGGCAAAGTCTTACATCAGACAATTGGGTAAAAAGCATTGTTACCAGAGATTACAGAATTCCTTTCCTATTGCCCCCAATTCCGCAGAAAAGACTCCCAGATGTACCGCCCCATCTGCGAGGCCCTGCAGCTATAGAAATTTCAAAGCTGCTAGAAAAGAGTCATCCAACCAGTCCCAGCGGACCAAAGAGGATTCGAACTTACTCAAGGTTCTTTTAGTTCCAAAAGACAGGGGACTGGAGGCCAATTCTGGACCTAAGCAAACTCAATACCTTCATCAAGAAAGAAAAGTTCCGGATGGTCACGCTTCAATCGATCCTTCCATTCTTACAGAAGGACGACTGGATGTGCTCAATAGATCTAAAGGACGCGTGCTACCACATCAAAATGGCCAGGGTGTCCAGGGATCACTTGCGCTTCCGGCTGGGAGCCAGTCACTTTCAGTTTCGAGCCCTGCCCTTTGGTCTGACCTCAGCCCCCAGGGTTTTCACCAAATGTATGGCAGTGGTAGCGTCTCACTTGAGACGCCTAGGATTCCAGGTGTTTCCGTATCTGGATGACTGGCTCCTTTCTGCCACCACCGAGCGTCGACTGATTCAGGCCAGGGATTACAGACTACAACTCTGTGTTCATCTCGGAATTTCCGTAAATTTCGAAAAATCTTTATTACAGCCATCACAGCATATCTCATTCATAGGAGCAGAATTGGATACGCGTTGCTTAATCCTAAGGCTTCCTCCAGAAAGAATAGCCTCCCTACAAAACCATATATCTCTTCTCCTATTATCCAAAAATCCCCAGCAAAACTGGTTCTGAAGGTTTTGGGTCTCATGGCAGCTTCCCTCATTGCGATACCCTTGGGAAGACTGCACATGAGAGTTCTTCAATGGCTACTGTTTGCACAATGGTCGTTCCAACAGTTACCCCTGACGCACGAAATTCACATCACGAACATCTGCAAATCGCACCTGTCTTGGTGGCTTCAGACTTGCAATCTCTCCAGCGGAAGACCATTTGTGCTACCCACGCCGACAGCTACGGTGACCACGGACGCTTCCCTGATAGGGTGGGGGGGCATCTTTCAGGGACAGACAGTCCAAGGCGAATGGACCAAATTGGAGTACAATCTGCACATCAATGTTCTAGAGATGTGGGCAGTGTTTCTAGCGTTTCAACACTTTTCTCCCCTTCTTCCTCTAGGGACCATTGCAGTTCAGTCGGACAACATGTCCGTAGTCTGGTACATAAACAAACAAGGGGGAACCAAGTCTTATCAACTATGCAGAGAGGCCATGAGAATCTGGCAATGGGCAGAGTCCACGGGTCGCTTTCTGATAGCAATGCACATCCCGGGGTTATCCAACGTCATAGCGGACAGGTTGAGCAGAGCCATCCTGTTACCTCACGAGTGGTCCCTCAAACAATCAATTGCGAAGGAAATTTTTCGCAAGTGGGGCCAGCCTTGCTGCGATCTGTTTGCGTCTCCAATGAACGCCAAATGCAGAAGCTATTTTGCCCTATTACCCTCCAGGGAAGTCCCCAGGGACGCTCTGGTTCACGATTGGCCCCCGGGTCTCCTGTACGCTTTTCCTCCTATTCCCCTGATTGCAAAATTTCTACAGAAAGCCAACAACCTGCAAAGGACAATAATCCTCATTGCCCCATTCTGGCCTCATCAAATTTGGTTTCCCTTTCTTCTAGCACACCGAATTCAGGAACCCTGGATCCTGGACCCGGAGCCGGATCTGCTGACCCACTCGTCAGGGGCTCCCCACCCGTCGCTACTCTCCCTCAGACTAGCAGCTTGGCTGCTGCTCCCTTCTTAGCCAGGTCTGATCTTCTTTCCCCTGCAGTTCAAAATATTCTGGTGGCTTCTCATAAAGCTTCCACTACAAAGATTTACACTAGTAAATGGAAGCGTTTTGTACACTGGGCAACTACACAACAATTTGATCCCATAATAGCCCCTCTTAACAGAGTCTTGGAGTTTTTAGCCAAACTATTCCACCAAGGAGCTTCTCCTGCCACTTTGAGAGTGCAATTAGCTGCCATTTCAAACTTTCATGTGGGAGAAAATGGGGCTCCTATTATGGCTCATAGACTTTGTAAGGCCTTTCTAAAAGGATCTTTCCATATTAGGCCACCAGTTAGAATTCCTACATCACTTTGGAATTTGAACCTTCTATTATCACAGCTAATGCTACCACCCTTTGAACCAGCCTTTTCCTGTTCCTTGAAGTTTTTGTCATGGAAAACCCTTTTTCTGGTAGCTATCACATCGGCCAGACGGGTATCGGAACTTCAAGCTCTTTCCGTTAAACACCCATATTTGATCTTTCATCCTGATAGAGTATCTCTTCGCACTAATCCATCCTTTCTTCCCAAAGTTTGCTCCGTTAATAATATTAATCAGTCCATTGAGCTCCCCACATTTTTCAAGAACCATTCCAATAAGTTGGAATATATGTTACACAAGTTAGATGTTCATAGACAACTCAGGTTTTACTTGGATAGAACAAAGGATCACAGGAAAACAGACCAGCTCTTTATAGCCTTTGCAGACAGCAGAAAGGGCATGGCAGTTACGAAACGAACCCTTTCCAAATGGCTTTCCGATTGTATTATTTTTGTTTATACTGCCTCTGAGCAGAGTTTACCTGTCAAGCCCAAAGGGCATTCTACAAGATCAATATCTACATCCCTGGCTCATGCAGCCCGCCTACCGTTGGACACTATTTGTGCGGCTGCCACTTGGTCTAAACCACATACATTCATTACTCATTACAAAGTAGATAGGATTTCCAGGGACAGGGCAACCTTTGGTTCCACTGTGCTCAGGAACGTTCTCACGTGAGTTCCTCAGGAACATGGAGCTAGGGACGCTACCCAGGTGTAAGAACAAACGGCGAGATTGAACACTCTCACATATAGAAGTTATGTCCTTACCATAACGTTCCATGTGGAGTGTTCATCTCGCCTTTGTTCTTACATTCCCACCCTCAGGAAGAACGTCCAGTTTAGGTGTCTGGTTTGGTTCTCCCGCTTCTGCCTTTGTTCAGTTGTTGTGGCTGTGTTTCAGCTATGTTTTTGCATGAATGTGTTATATTCTCTTCCGTTGACTTCTGGTTTGCTTGCAAACTAGATCTGAGGTAAAGGCAGAGGGGGATTGTGGGAGATAGGTTGGTCTCAAGCTTCTTCTCGATGCAGAGCTTTGCCAAGCGGCCGACACGGAGCCGAGGATCAGCTCCAAACCCAGGTGTAAGAACAAAGGCGAGATGAACACTCCACATGGAACATTATGGTAAGGACATAACTTCTATTTTCCATATAAATTGAAAAGAAGTCATTTGGCAGGTAGTTCAAAAGCATGACCATTCAAATTGCAATAAAGTGACAATGTAAAGACAATAAATAACTGGCTTTTGGAATCATAGTATGCTTATCATGCCTGGAAAATGTAATGAAAATCCAAACAGGTTAAAGATATCCAAAGAAAAAGAAAAAAACTTATGACGGCTTAAGTATCCCTTTCATGTGAATTTACTGATCTCTAGGGGTAAAAGCGACAAAAGATACACTGACTAAAAAGCAGGAACCCAAATGTTTTGGTTATCCCTATTATGTATCTGTGCTGAACCTTTGAGGTGAGGGAACTCCCAGCTGAATGTGCAAGTATACACAACTGAAATGACAGAAAAATATAATATACATAAATACGTGTAAATAAATAGTCCTATACCTCTCAACTTCTCAGCAGAAGAAATCTAATGCTAAGCCAAAAATAATGAGGGACAAAGGCCCAAAACCAGGGACAGATTTTAATTAATGCTCTTATAAACTTAGAAAGTTGCAAAAATAGCAGATTTTGCATTTGCGTGCATTTTCTGAAGGATATTAAGACCGACGCTCAAATATTTGTCATTTAGTGACTTAATTTCTCAATACTTGGCAGAAAAACCCAAATTTTATGAGGAACAGACTAAAAAATGTGAGGCAAAAATATGAACATTCTGCAAAAATTAGCACAGTTGAGAAGTATGAATACTCTTGCCAATTTGGAAAACCACAGTGGGCCACATTTTTATAGTAAAAAGCAATTTTTAGTGTGCAAGACAACAGTATGTAAAAGTTTTCATACTTGTAAAATAGTACTTCTGTTAGGAAAACAGTGCTCATATAGATACTTTTAAAGAACAACTCAGAGGGCAAAAATAATTCTTCATATTTCAAAATATGTTATATACTATCTCAGTCATTCAGGCAGTATCCAGAAATCCATCTTGTTAAGTTAATCATATAAGAAAAATATTTTAATATTCAATGCCAGAATAAACCAATCTGATAGTGGTAACTTAACCCCACAAGCAAAATCCATAGGAGATGTTATAGATCTTGACAGATTTTTAGACTTGATTTATCCAAATAAATGTTAAGTAAACATTTGTTTGAGTTATGTTTCTGAATAGTTGATCTAATGACTTTATTTGAATTTGGTGTGGTAAATACTTTGTGAATTTTGGGCATAAGTTTTTCATTTTTGTTCTATATTTTGCAATAAGATTAATGGTTAACCAATGATACCTTCTAGGCCTGAGTCATCTGCAGAATTGTTACATAAACATTATTGTTATCTGTTTAACATTTTGTTTTCTGTTTTTAGATCAACATTGAAAGATCTGTGGATCTAATTTGTAAAAATAAAAGCAGTTATTTAAATATTTGCTGCTGGTTTCATTTTTTTAGTTTGTTTGTAGTGGCTATATACCTGCTCTTTCCATGCATTCTTTTTTTTTGGATTTATGTAATTTACCTACTAATAATTGATTTTAGTTTAAATCAACGTCTTTATTGCCGAATTGTCAACACACTTTAGTCTGTAGAACAGATGATTGACTGTTGTACGAGATCGGACAATCCCCGGGTTTGGGTAATAACCCTTTTCCCAGGGATTGTGCGATCTTGCAGTTGGAATAAATAATTAGTGAAGGTGCAGGGGGCAATACCCCCTGCAGAAATACTGCGCATTATAATTTACTTGCTCCATGGAATAGCAATGGCGTACGCACAGAAATGTACTGACGTTTGTTTGTCAACATAAATTTGTTGACTTAAGCAACATCGATATTGCAGCCATTTGATTGCTTCTGTATCAACACACACACGCACACACAGATATGTGTGTGTGTGTGTGTGTGTGTGTGTGTATATATATATATGTGTGTGTGTGTGTGTGTGTGTGTGTGTGTGTATATATATATATATATATATATATATATATATATATATATACATATATATACACACACACTTATATATGCTTATTCATATACATGCATTTTAGTTTAGTCTACATTTGTTTAGCGGAGTAGTACACTGACCACAACTGACCATTTGCAGGTACTGTAGACATACATACTTGCAGACAGACACAAGGATATATATATATATATATATATATATATATATATATACATATATATATATATATATATATATATATATATATATACACACACACACATATATATATATATATATATATATATATATATATATATATACACACATATATATACATATATATATATATATATATATGTATATATATATATAGAGCCAACATGGAAGTAGTTAGAATTGTAAAGGACAACAAGGACGAATTCAAATTTTTTGGCCACTCTGAATTCTTGATTCATTTGAAATGGGTAACTACTGGGCAGATTCAGCTTTACTTCTTCTTTGCAACAGTCCCTGAGTCGATTACATAGGTAATGGGGAAACAGGGACAAATTCCTTTATGTGGGTGGCTTTCTCACAAAACAAAGTTGTGTAGCAGAACTTTCAAATGTTTTGTTTTAATCAAAAATAACTATCTGGCATCAGATGAGGCTAAATAACCTAGATCCAACTTTCATTTGGTGACAGGGCACTGTAAGACAGCCCATGGATGTTTATTGGAATTATGTAATGGATAACCTACAGAGGCTTACTAACTGCCTATAAAATAGGCTGAAAATGTCCTGGTTCCTAACTGTTCTTAGCCTACATCAGCAGGCTAAATTTATGTTGGAATAGGACATGACAATTGTGCCCTTCAGCGTATTGAAAAATGTAAGATGAGTCTGGTAAAGTTGATGATACTTGAACAATATCTACATGAAATCACTTTCACAGCATTCAGATGACATTTCTCTTGCATAATATTTATTCTGAACTGATTGATATTGTTGCTAACACCCTGTTTTTATTGCAGGAGGCTGATAGCGGGGAAGAGGAGCGCAAGACCCAGCCAAGAAGGTAAGTGCTAATAACCTGGATCCTTTCTGTGATGCTAGAAACTGATAACTGGCTGTAGATTCATTTGATGTATATGTGCTCAGGAATTGGGGAATCATTGTTCTTAATCAGTGTCATTGCGCAGTGTGGTAGGAGTGTCTCCAGGTAGCTGATGTCACAAAATACCACAAGTAATGACACTAATTGCACTGAATGGTTTTCCCATTTTGGTGCAGTGTCAGTGACACTGCCATCTGTCACCAAATTTACTGCAGTGGTGCTTCATTGAGTAATGGCTTCATATGACAGTGTAAAGTAATGACAGTAAGGACAGCATTGTTAGGAATATAACAGAATTATGTTAATTTGTTTTCTTAACTGATAATGTGTGACAGTGTCACCGAATTATATGAATAACACCAGTATGTGACACTGACATGATGGTATCGTAACAAAATCGTAGATGTCACTGAAGAAGCAGTATTTCTAAATGTCTTTTATGGGTGATGTTAGTGAGCTTTGACTGAAATGGCTGTTTTCTGTAGATCTTTAATATGTGATTTTCCAACCACAGACATCTTAACTTGACAACACTGTAACAGATACAGGAGTCGTCAGCCCAAACCAGCAGTTCGAACATTAGTCGTAATATAAAATGGGTGGGTTGTGCTTTATCCTTCAGTTCTTTCATACAACTTCATGAGAAGAACTTTGGCTTTTATTTAGTTATCCTACTTTGTTCACAAATCATTATTTTTTTTTATGTTGCACATCACATATCCACTTCTTTGCCAGCCCAGTAGTCATGCTTTTTGGTCACATGGTTTTGGTAAGTACAGTTGTAAGCACCAAGTACTGCTTTGTGACACCCATTTCAAATTTTTGCTTTAAAGAAAAAAACGATGCTTGTCATTTAGAGGCCTCTGCAGTTATCCATGTTGCCCATTTGCTGCCACCAGAAATGTAAACTGGGTAGCAGTCCTTGTATCTATCAAATTACAGTTTTTTTTTTCATTCCCCACCATATTCTCTTCCCTGACTTGTGTTTCATGTTTAGGGATGTTGATGAGGTTCCAAGCATGTGCAACACCATGCTCACAGTACTTCACTCACTCTAATTTTACCTGGCACAGAGAGAATTGCTTGTGTCCTTCCCTTGGAGAAAGTGAGATGATCCCTTATCTCCACCCTGTTGACATACTAACACCTTGGCTGCTAACTCATTTCTAGTTAACAGCAGAGAAGGTTGGAAGCTTTCCCTCTATACATTTGGCTACGCTCATATGCCTTTTTCTTGGGCTGAGTGTAAAAGAGACTGTCATTTGTGCATTAGTTTCAGTTTGGTCACCAAACAATACATAATGAAACTTTTTAAAAGGTATAGTTCTGAGCCACAATTTCTGGTTGAGGTGTGGAACTTATCTGTTTCTAATAACTTGCGCTAACTAGTCTTCAACTTGTTTAACACTCCGTATCAGACTTTGTTATTACTGTGCAGGCACAGTGGTGCAACAGGTAGTATTACCACCTCACAAGAGGTTCTGCAGTTCAGTTCTCATCTGGGACACGTTCTGTGAGGAGTCTGCATATCCTGCTATCCTGCCTGTGTTCACCTAGGTTTTTCTCCAGGTGTTCTGGTTTCCTCCGACATTCCAAAGGCATGCTGAAAAGTGTATCAGAGACTCAGTTACCCATAAGTATGAGTGCATGCATCTGTGATATGGAAGAAAGAACCTACTTCCGTTACCCCATTGCCTTATAAACTCTGTGGGAAGTGATGGCTGTCGAAGGGGTCAGATGTGTCTTCTAAGAGAGCGAATGAGCTACAGCACTGTAACTAGAGTCAGTTATTAATTTCCTGTTTTAAGACTGTAAATAGCTTAGATGTAGTTATACCTCCAGTGTTCACTGTCCTGTCTCCAATAAAGAATGCCTGTTTGATGGAATAAATGCTATGAGAAGGTAAATAAAAAGTACAGTGTTTTTGTTTATTTTTATTTATATTTTTGGGAGAGAACACTGATTGCAGGGCCAGCTCAGGTTACATTCAAATAATAAGAAAAATGTAACAGTTAAATCCATAGTGGAACACAAAGGTAATCCAAACCAGTCACAAGCAAAAATAGATATTTACACCATGTTGAGATATGCATGTTACTAGTGGAACCATGGAATAACAATAAAAGACTGAGCACCAGGTTTAGACATGGAAATTGTAGGGAGTAACACAAGATGTTTAGGGGACAGGGCAAGAGATAAGCCATGGTAAAGATGCAGAGTCCAAGGAGAAAGAGGGACTGAGAAGGGCAAAAGTTGTGATATGACAATGAACAAGGAGAAAGAAAAGCTATGTACATGTTTACGGGAGGTTGAGGCATAGTGGCTACCAAAAGAGTGGTACTTCAAATGAGGAGACATGAGAAGAACTTAACCTAGTACAGAGTAGTGTTGATTAAGTGATATATCCTGCATTCAGGGATTTGCATTTGTATTGTTCATACAGATGCTATTTGGCTTGGGGTCTGGACTTAGTGTATGTTAGCATGCTCTGAGAAATAGTAAGAAAGGGATTGCCACTGTATTGGAGCAAGTACAGGGAAGCTAAAGTCAGACCCGTGTAGGCTAGTAGATGGGAGTTGTAAAGTATGGTCTAATTGTACCTTGTCTTGTGAGGTTGTAGGCTGGGATGGTAGTAATTAGTTTCATTGCAAATGGAAAAGGAGGTAGCTTGGTGGAATACTTTGAATAGTTTGGGAGTCCAGAAGTACGGTAGATATAGTTTGTACTAGGAGCCAGTTTGCCTTGGATAAAGAAAGTCAGTGGTATTCAAGCTGATGGGAGTTGTTGAAGTGGCATGTTTTATTCGATAAGGTCTGTAAGGGCAGATGTGTTTCTGTTAGAGGAAGTGGCAACCAAGTGTAAGCCATTCTCAAGTTCTGCAAACAGGACACAATTGCCATTGGCTGCAATAGCTGGTCATGAAATGAACTGAGTGTTTTCTGAGCCCAGAAAAGGAGGTAGTTGATTTTTGATTTGAGAGACTGGTTGAGCTAAATGCCTACATATCTGAACAAAGTGGTGGTGTCAGTAAGGTTGTTGTGCTTGTTCAAAAGCATGAGGGAGCTAGGATATTTGGAAAGTCTTTTCATAGTAGCAAAGAGTATACCCCCCTCTTTTTGGGGGGTGGGGTTAAGGAAAAGCTTTTTGGTGGTGAGTCAGTGGTTTAGGTCCAGATGATATTTTTTTTGTGTTTAGAATATTTTGTTGTGTTTAGCTTACCCATTTCTGTATTTCACAGAAAAAAACAATATTGTTTGCAGAGAGACTTGCAGAAAAAAGGGTTCAGGCAGAAAACAGACAGAGCAGCACTTAACATCATGGTTTACTTATGTATGGCACACTTGAGGTCTGTTTTAAAGAATGGAAAAACCCTTTTGAGGGAAAACATATTTGTTTGTGGTCATCCTTTTATGCAGAGCTGTAAAACGATGTAAAATACCTTATATGTTTTTAGAATGTAATGCATAAAAAGAGGTTTGGTAGAAAGTGGTCAGAATGTAGGCTGTGGGGATGAAAGTGCTACAGACTTTTTATGATTATTCAAATGTACATTAAATGTTATAGTAATGATTTCCCTGTGGATAATGCATATATATTTTTTACCAGATAATTGTATGTTTGTTGAGTTTAGCTTAGGATCAATGAGTAAATAATAGAGGGCATGTTTGGGGTTGGAAAGGGATACGTTTTATCGGTTCCCTGTTAGATGAACGAACGCTTAAAATGTCAAGTATGACATGCTGGACAGCTTTTAAGCGAATGTTCATCTAAGCGAAACCAGAGAATGTTGAAACAAGGAGTTTCGAAAAGTTACAAGTTGGCCAGCTGTGAGGAAGCCAACGGCTAGCATCAGAACGTTGACCCTGTCTCGCCATTCTTACAGTCCTCCACTGTGGTGCAGTCTCGATGTTCACCCTGTGTAATGTTATGACAGTCCTCCACTGTGGTGCAATCTCGGAGTTGGTATATTTATTTAAGTAGGGGGCGTAGTGTGGGGGGCACAGCCCCCACTTTATTTTCTTTGTTGATTTGTTTTTTTTTTTTTTTGTTGTTGTTGTTTTGTTTTGAGGAGGTTGTAATGGTGCACAGTACGTTGTAGCCATCAGCCATTGGCTTCCTGACGGCTGGCCAGCTATAACTTTTCAAAACTCCTTGTTTCAATATTTTGGGATTTCGCTTAGATGAACGTTTGCTTAAAAGCTGTCGAGCATGTCGTACTCGACATTTTAAGCATTTGTTCATCTAATATAGACCCATTTTGTCAGTGTTGTTAGTATCTTTTGGGTAAGTTAAGATATTGGCCAGCAGGGGGTGTTAGCAGTTAGTTCAGTATGTTTAATGGGTATTTGGTTCGAACTAGTGTTTCTTTTTTAACATAGCTTAGTGTTTGTTTTATGGTACGTTTATCATTCAAGGGTTCTTGGGTGCTAGTTCCTTAGAAATGTTTTGTTGGGTATATTATACATTTGTTTGTACATTTTTATCACGTGTATGTATGTATGTATATATATATATATATATATATATATATATACACACACACACACACACACACACACACACACACACACACACACACGAGTTTAGGATTTTTTTCTTTATGTTGTATTTATTTATTTAACATTTGTTGACTGGGAAAGTCTGACTAGGACAGAGCCTATTTTCAGTGGAGGCCCGGGGGAGAAGCACTCCAAACATATGTCTTTGGAATGTTAAATAAGTAAAATAAAATGTGTGCTTATGATTTTTTTCTTTATGTTGTACATCAGAATGATATGTTGTTATGTTACATACAGCTGAAAGAAGGGGTAACCAAACTGCCTGGATAGTCTACCCCACAGTGTAAACAAATAGCCACCTAAGTATCCCAGACCTGTACCACAGTGGCAGTGCAAAACAGCATTCACTCCTGGGTGAATTATTCTCCACTCTCCTTTTCATTTAGTATGGATGAGGTTAGGACTGAATGTGGCATTGTAGTGCCAGTATTATGGAGGAGGACTGTTTTTACAATGCATGTGAAAGAGTTGAGGGGATGGGGTGTAGAGGGTTATGCCTTAACATTAGATGTTATGTGATCCTATCTCGCCTACATTCTGGCTGATGGGTTCGGAGCCGATCCCTCGGCTCCGACTCGGCACGCTTATGCCAAAGAGCGAAGTCTCTTATTGGCTGAGCTTACTATATCCCAGGATGCACCACTACCAGTCCCCCAGATCTCGTTTGCCGCTAACAAGTGAAGACGTGGTCTCGAGCTGGCTGAGCTAAGTAGTGATTATTTTCACTAACTTCCTGTCAGGAATTTCTTTATACTTCAACTAAAAGCTGTTTTAACAGCTATCTTGTGTTTTGAGTGCGTTTGGAGAAATTTACTTGGTAAATTCTTGTGTTGTGAGTGTTGTTTGACTAGAAGTACCTCTTGTGTGGAAAGGCCTTTCCGGTCTTTTTTGGTTGTTAGGTGACTTCTGTTCTATTTAGGGATCTCGGATCCTTTATACTGGTGATAGTTTCTCTTTCTTTAAAAGAAGGACAAAGCAGAGAAAATTTCTTTTTTCTGTCATAATTACAGTGTTTGTACTGTGTTTGGCTAGTTCACTGAATAATTTACCGGAATGTCTCAGGTTCCTAGGCCTTCAGGCTTTAAAAAGTGCACCAAGTGCAA
This sequence comes from Protopterus annectens, assembly GCF_019279795.1. Classification (NCBI taxonomy): domain Eukaryota; kingdom Metazoa; phylum Chordata; order Ceratodontiformes; family Protopteridae; genus Protopterus; species Protopterus annectens. The sequence goes on along the minus strand of NC_056747.1, from coordinate 763,974,260 downwards.
CTTTAAAATGTCTATAACAGATGACCACTCTCTCTGTGTTTATTGTTTGGGTGCAAAACATTTGCAGGAGTCCTGCAGCGTGTGTCACGCTTTTTCCTCGATGGTCCTCCAAGAGAGGAAAAATAAGCTTATATTAAAAGGCCTTATAAAACCCTTCTTTGAAGAAGCTTTAGCATCCTCTCCTTCTCCTGCTAAAAAGAAAAGGGCGTCGGCTCCGACCAGTCCGTCGGATCCGACCGCCAAAAGACATAGGCAGGCTTCTCCTTCGGCTCCAAGGACTTCGGAGCCGAGGGCGGAACGGTCTGCCTCGATGCCACCAGTCTCGACTCCTCTGGCTTCGGAGCCGATGGCTGGGGCATCGAGGCGGGTCACCTTCGTCGGCTCCACTGGTCTCGGAGCCGATGAAGGTTGTCCGCTCAGACACTTCCTCCTCGGCGCCTAAGTCCTCCTCGGCACCGATGGAAGCTAGTTTGGGTATTCCTTCGGCGCCGATAGTCATCGAGTCGCCTCGGAGCCGGTCCCCTAGCCCCTTGGGGCCGTTGGAGAGGCCATCTCGAACCCGTTCAGTATCCTCTAGGTCATCAAGGATGTCAGATTCGGACATAGACAGGGTGCTCCAAAGACTGTTCCAGTCCCCAGTCTTTCAAAATTTGTTTCGGCTCCGACCCAGTTGGCTTCGGAGCCGACAGCCCATGCCCATGTCATTGCCATTCCTCCTCCGACCGCTTCGGCTCCGTCGGAGCAGGTGCTGTTGGAGCCGGTGGAGGTCTTAGGGTCGGCTCCGACCCTTACTCCAACCCCGGCCTTCGGGTCCGAGTTTGGCACACGGACTTCTAAGGCTGGACCCGGGGGTGACGTTTCGGGACCTATTGTCGGTTCCGAGCCTCCCTCTCGGTGCTTCGGCTGCGGGACTTCCGTCTGCTATCATGGCTCCGGGGACCGGACACTCCCAGGATTCTGGGGGTCCGGCTTTCAGAGCTATGAGGAGTGCCTTGGCCAAGTCTTCGGCCATCTCTCCGGCTTTACCGGCACCTTCCCTGGGCGTGGAGTCTGGGTCTTTGGCAGTTCCCCTGTCCTTAGGCAGGGGAGCCCCGGGGCCTGAGGTTACCCCCTCTGGGGGTTCCCCTCCTCCTGAGGGTTCTTCGGAGTTGTCTTCAGAGGAGCCCCCAAGGAAGAGATCGTGCAAGAGGAAGCACGTGGACTCCCCCGAGTCTCTTACATCGGACACTGATCTTGATGATGCAGAGGGATCCCCAAAGTCGTCCTCGGATGATGTCTCATTTGCAGACATTTTAGAGATCCTCAAACAACGAGGCGGCTGGATGTCCAAACCCCCCTCTGCTGATGAGTCAGTGCTTCTCAAGGCCTTTGGGGCTCAGCCCTCCGCCTCCTGGGTGTCTCCGCCCTTGACGAGCTCCTGGATTTGGTTTGTCGGAGGGCGTGGGAACATCCAGATACCGTGGAACCAGTGCCTTCGTCCTAACAAATTTTTGTCTGCCCCACCCGAGAAGGAGTTCCTGACTAAAGGCGTGGCTGTAGATGCCATGGTGGTGGCATCTGCTACACAACAGGACGTGGCAGAGGCTTCAACGTCCGTCCATCCTCCTAATAAGGAGTCTAGGAGCATGGACACGTACGGGAAGCGCACCCTGACTTCAGCGGCCTTTACTTTAAGGTCCCTGAATTATTTGGCACATTTTACCAGGCTACAGAGGGATCTGGTCAAGGAGCTGTCAGATTCCCTCTCGGGTAACCTACCTGAGCAGCTAGCCCAGTTGGTTAGCTCTCAGTTGGCTATCCTTACTTCAATTTCTAACTCGTCCATGAGGCTCATTTCATATGCGGCCGAAGGGGCGGGTAGAGCGGCAGGCACAGGCGTGGCTCACGGAGACAAGCCTGGCTCCGTTGTGTCATTTTATGGAGGCCTTCAAGTCTTCCTTCGCCGACGCTCCCTTTGATGGGTCCTCTTTGTTTGGACCTAAGGTTAAAGACACTCTTACCCACTGTGAGCAAGAGGGAAAAACTTTATCTGCCGTAGGTGCACGTTATTCCAATCCCTTTCGGCCTTATCCCAAGGCTAAAGGAGGAGGGAAGATGTGGTTCCGTAAATCACGTAAGTTTTTTCCTCAACAGCAGGAAGATTCCCCTTCCAGAGGCAGAGGACGGGGAAATTTTTCTGGGAGACGCCGTCCCAGAGGCGGCAGAGGGCCCCGCAATTCTGGAGACCGCGAGTCCTTTCGTGGCTCTTCAGCCTCCCACACTTCATGAGGGATTGCCCGGCTGTGCTGCTCCGGAGCCAGTCGGGTGCCGTTTTGCCAAGCACCTAAAAGCCTGGGAGTCTATCACTCAGGACAGATGGGTGCTTCGGATTATTGCCGGAGGTTACACCATTCCCTTCACACACTCACCCCCACCGTCCAAAAATCCCGGATCCACCACCCAGGCAACGGGAAATTGCAGCCGCGGAAGCGTTAAAGCTGCTAGAAAAAGGAGTCATCCAACCGGTCCCCACAGACCAGATCGGATCCGGAAATTACTCAAGGTTCTTTTTAGTGCCAAAAAAGACAGGGGACCTGAGACCAATATTGGATCTCAGCAGACTAAACCAATCCGTCACGAAATCCAAATTCGAATGGTCACGTTACAATCCATTCTCCCATTGTTGGAGAAGGATGTTTGGATGTGCTCCATAGATCTCAAGGACGCCTATTATCACATACCGATACATCGGGCGTCCAGGAAGTATCTGCGCTTCAGCCTGGGAGACAGTCATTTCCAATTTTGTGCACTGCCCTTTGGTCTCACCACAGTCCCCAGGGTGTTCACCAAGTGTTTGGCAGTAGTGACTGCTCACCTGAGGAGTCTTGGATTCCAAGTGTTTCCCTATCTGGACGACTGGCTCCTGACTGCCACCACCAGGCATCTACTAATGGACAACCTCAAAGCCACCTTTTCCCTGGGTGCTACCCTGGGAATTACATTCAATTGGTCAAAGTCTGTCTTGCTGCCCTCTCAGCGCATAAGGTTCATAGGAACAGAGATAGACTCAAAATTGATGCGCGTCTTTCTTCCTACCGAAAGGATTCTAACTTTACAAGGTCAAGTTCAAGCCCTGCTTTCAAGATCCAAAGCCCCAGCCAGGATGGTCCTGCAACTTTTAGGTTCAATGTCTGCCACGGTTCTCCTAGTTCCTCTGGCAAGATTGCACATGAGGATTCTTCAGTGGCTATTATCGACTCAATGGTCCTTTCAGAATCTTCCCCTCAATCACCCCATTATGATTACAGAAATGTGCAAACGGGACCTCCGCTGGTGGCTTCACCCGTCCAATCTGAATCAGGGAAGACCTTTTGTTATCCTCCCTCCGGTGGCCACCCTGACGACGGATGCCTCCCAGACAGGGTGGGGGGGGCATTGTCTGGGCAGGTTAGTTCAGGGTTCCTGGCTTCCAGGCGAAACCTTTCTCCACATCAATGTGTTGGAGATGAGGGCTGTACTTCTGTCCCTACAGGCTCTCCACAAGTTTCTCCCTCAAGGCATTATCGCTATCCACACAGACAACATGTCGGTGGTCTGGTATCTAAACAAACAAGGAGGGACCAGATCTTACCCCCTTTGCAGAGAGGCCATGAGGGTGTGGGAATGGGCTGTAGCTACCAACCGCTTCTTGGTAGCGACCCACATTCCAGGGAAATCCAATATATTGGCAGACAGATTAAGCAGGACAATTCTCTCTCCTCACGAGTGGTCCCTGAACAAACAGTAGCAGCTCAGGTTTACAGAAGATGGGGGACAGCGTGCTGCGACCTGTTTGCAACACCACAAAACACAAAGTGCAAAAGGTTCTTCTCCTTGACTCCACATCAGGGGGAGGCAGCTATGGATGCTCTAGCACAACCTTGGCCAACAGGGCTACTTTATGCTTTTCCTCCGGTTCCACTTCTCCCCAAAGTCATTCAGAAAGCTTCTCAATTGGGGTCCACAATGATACTAATTGCTCCGTACTGGCCTCGTCAGGTATGGTTCCCCTACCTGAAGAAACATGCAGTGGACGATCCTTGGTTTTTGGATCTAACCCCGGATCTGCTAATTCATCAGTCGGGACGACAACACCAGTCCCTTCAACGTTGAAGTTGACAGCTTGGCTCCTCCACTTCCGACTTTAGTCAGAAATCACACCTTAGACCCGGAAGTTATTCACATTTTATCTTCGGCCCACAAACCCACCACTAAGAAATTGTACCTCAGTAAGTGGAAGAGGTTTGCTATCTGGGCTCAACTCAGGGGCTTAGACCCTATCACTGCCCCGATTCCAGAGGTTTTGAAATTTTTAACATCCTTGTTTAATCAAGGATCTTCAGTCTCTACTATTAAAGTCCAACTTGCAGCTATCTCTAAATTTCACGAATTCATGGATCCACTGTTGATGAGCAGCAGATTATGCAAAACTTTCATTAAAGGTGCGGGGCTGTTAAGACCCCCAGTTTTTCATCCTGCGCCTCCGTGGGATCTTGATTTGGTGCTTCGTGCCTTAACATCTTCCCCTTTCGAACCGGCTGCTACATGTGAGTTAAAATATCTGTCTTGGAAAACTGCCTTCTTAGTTGCAGTTACCTCTGCAAGAAGGGTTTCAGAGCTTCAAGCCCTATCTATCAAACCACCGTACTTGATTTTTCACAAGGATAGAGTATCACTTAGGCCTAACCCATCCTTTTGTCCCAAAGGTTTGTTCTAATCTCTGTCTCCAACAATCTCTAGAGCTACCAGTTTTCTTTCCAAAATTCTCCAACGAAGCAGAGTACACTCTCCATAAATTGGATGTTCACAGGCAATTGCGCTTCTATCTAGACAGGACTCAGCAAATTCGTAAATCAGACCAGTTATTTGTGTCCTTTTCAGACAATAAATTGGGTAAAACCATCACAAAAGCTACTATCTCCAAATGGATTAGAGATTGTATAACTCAGGCTTATTCCTCTTCAAATAAGCAACTGACAACATCTATCAAAGCTCACTCTACCAGAGCTATGGCTACTTCTATCACCTTTCATTCCAAGCTCGCTATTTCTGAGATTTGTGCTGCGGCTACTTGGTCCAACCCGCATACTTTCATTTCCCACTATAAATTGGATGTGGCATCTAAAGGGCGAGCATCATTTGGTTCCACGGTACTCAGGAGTGTTTTCCAGTGAGCCACCCAGGATTCAGGTGCTAGGACGCTGTCCCATCAGTCAGAATGTAGCCGACATAGGATCACATAACATCTTTTAGTTATGTACTCACCATAACTTCAGATGTTTGGGATCCATCTGGCCCACATTCCTAATACCCACCCTCCTTCCCGCCTTGGAGATCAGAAGAGATTGAACGGTTTTGAGTTCTACTGTTTTATCTTGTTTCATCTGACGATGTTATATAAGCAGTGCGTGCATGTGTGCATGTATGCGGACAAACTAGATCTGGGGGACTGGTAGTGGTGCATCCTGGGATATAGTAAGCTCAGCCAATAAGAGACTTCGCTCTTTGGCATAAGCGTGCCGAGTCGGAGCCGAGGGATCGGCTCCGAACCCATCAGTCAGAATGTAGGCGAGATGGATCCCAAACGTCTGAAGTTATGGTGAGTACATAACTAAAAGATTTTCCCCACGTTTTGAGTGGTTAATGATTGTGCAATTCATAGAAAGAGCAAATGTGTGCATGCTCTTCTGTCTGTGTACATTAATAAATATGAATACATGTATAATATATGTAAATATGTCGTATATATTATACATATGTATATATTATACACACACTTGTCAGGAGTCTTTCTGGCTGAGTCAAACAGCGGTATGGGGAGACCAACTACCTACTTGGTATCACCCCCAGGGTTAATAATGTGGGAGGCTTCTTGTATACTGAATGTTTTAGAACATAGTGGACCTTCCATTTTATGATATGTTGATGAAGTGAAAAAAATCACAAATGTTGGCGGCAGATTTGTTGGTCTGACTGCAGCCACTAAAATAAGTCCATGTCTTGTGGAATGTGTTTTGTGTTATGACTACATCACTGTGTGTGCAGAAACATCCGAATTTTATGGGAATTTTAAGATTATTCCTAGTTACTTTTCCTGGTTAACTACTAGAAAAGGTTACCCAAGTGGGTCTGTAAGATTTATGGGATGTGCTGATGACAGTGTTTGTGATGTCAGAGTAACATGCATTACAATTTTTCTGTGTTTTGACAATAAGCTGTTCTTGTGTAACAAGTTCAAAAGTAAAGGTTATTTCTGTTGCAGTTAATTTTTAAGATCAAGTCAGGCTTTGCAAGTTGTTAAAGCAATATCACGTACTTATATATATTACAAAATAGTTTAGGTGAGAAATGTCCCAAGGTAATCATTTATAAAAAACAGAAATTAGCAAGGGATTTAGTTTTGACCCTTGAGGAATGCCTGTATTGCAGAGGGTACTTTTAGTATGACTCTTGCCGGCAGTGACATTAAAGGTTCTTTTGGAGTGGTATTCAGAAAACCAGCTGCACATCTTGTCAGAGAAGCTAAATCCTAATCTTGCAGAGGGAATTCTGTTGTTGAGAGTTTCATCCACCATTTTTCAGATCAATAAAATGCAGCTGTTATTGACCCTTCTCCATGTTGTTGTGGATTTCATTGGTAAGACTGCAGATAGCTGTGGTATTACTATATTTAGGCCTGAAACCAAGTCTGTATTTGAGAATGTCATATTTTTGTATGCTTTCTAATATTAGAATTATGCACATTTTCCCCCCAGTATCATAGCAAATGGCCTGATGTTTGTTATGGAGATGTAGTTGTCCATTTTCGGGGTTGATACCTTTGCTTTGTATATCTATTACTGTTAGAAATAAATCTTCATCAAATACTAATTATAAAGTCCAAAAAATAGGAAAGCCTCACCAAAGGCAGCCACTTAAACAACCAATGTCAAAAAATCCAAAAAAGCAGTTGCCACCAGTTTGAGAACGTATTTATTCATCTCTGATATAAAACCAACAGGTAAAACAGCAAATAAGATCCAAATCAATGTAAGCTCTTTTGGGTTATTACCCTTCTTCAGACAGTGCATTACTGGTAAAGACAAATATTTAAAATCCTTGACAACCAATCATTATTCAATACTGAACCCGCCTTTTTTTAAGGGTGGGCTTAATGGGAATGACATCATTGAGGCCAGGAAACCTATGGGCTGTCAATTCTATGATCCACCTAGTTTCCTCCATTTCAGTTTTATTTACAATATCGCCCCCTCTGTTCCCTTTCATTATAGTCCTAATGACCATAAACTTGAAATGATGTCTTGCAAATGCTGACATGTGTCTAAAGAGAGCATTATGTTCATTCTTCAGCCTTTTGGCTGACAAGTGATTCATTATGCTTGTTTTCAGCATGCAATTTGTTATTCCTATATAATAACAGTTACAAAATTGGCAGGTAGCTAAATAGATGACATTCGTAGATCTACAATTAGCATTTACTTCAAAATGATAATTTCTTCCAGTGCTAGGGTGAATAAAATCAGTATGTGAATTTATATAACAGCATGCCCTATGTGAACCACAGGGTCTAGTCCCTTTCCTTTCCACTATATATCTATGAACACCCCTTCCCTCATGACCCAGCAGGTCTTTCAGGGTCTTGTTTCTCCTAAAACCAAAGGACGGCTGAGTGCCAGCTATTGCTCTCATCTTCTCATCTGAGACTAAGATCTTCCAGTAACTTGTAAACTTGTAACTGTTATTATATAGGAAAAACAAATTGTATGCTGAAAACAAGGATATAGTAAATAAAACTGAAATGGAGGAAACTAGGTGGATCACAGAATTGACAGCCCATAGGTTTCCTGGCCTCAATGATGTCATTCTCATTAAGCCCGCCTTTAAAAAAAAGGCGGGTTCAGTATTGATTAGTGATTGGTTGTCAAGGATTTTAAATATTTGTCTTTACCAGTAATGCATTGTCTGAAGAAGGGTAATAACCCAAAAGCGCTTACATTGATTTGGATCTTATTTGCTGTTTTAACTGCTGTTTTACCTGCTGGTTTTATATCAGAGACGAATAAATACTTTCTCAAACTGGTGGCAACTGCTTTTTTGGATTTTTTGACATTGGTTGTTTAAGTGGCTTCCTTTGGTGAGGTTTTCCTGTTTTTTGGACTTTACTTTTGGAATTTGTGTCATGGATACCTCATACACAATGGAGAAAGTAAGTGTTGAGCAGGAGACTACTCAACTTTCTGCATTATTTACTAATAGAGACAAGGACAGAAAGAGATTGACTGTTACAACTAATCCCCTTTTGCAACTGGATTTAAAATATTAAAACCTGTGATACTATTTTAAATCCAGTAACAACAGAAACTAATCGTAAATTTGAAGAGGCTGTGGCAGATTTTGTTAAAGCTAACAAATTGAAAAGGTTACAATGGCAATGTAACCATCTGGAATCTTGTTTGGGGTGGTTCCACGAGGCATGAGGGTGTTTTACATGCCACCGTAAGGGGAACACCATCCTGAGCTGCTGGCTAGATGGCAGAGAATCAGCATTGAAACTGGCTTCTCTTACATGCTTCTTTTGTTGGAGTATTTTGCTCCTGAGGAACAAATGCTAAGTCATGAGGTGGAACTTTTACAACAGCGACTGGAAACTGAGTATAAAGAGGAAAGGTACATAAAGCATATGGATGACTTATATTGTACCTTTTCCACCATTGACTTAAAATTACAGCAACAAAAGGCTAAGAAATTGCATCAAGCATCGAGACCACAATGATTTCATCAGCGGTCAAATCTTTGTTTGGCCGAGAGAACAGACCAACTTATTAAAGGAAGTTTGGGATAGTTATAGTAATGAAAGGAAGAACACAGACTCCACATTCGTATAGAGGGGAGAGTGCCAGCACCAATATGCGGTCTACCAGTGGGAAGGTACGGACTGTACTACCTCAACATTCTACTACTTCACATTTGTCCACACAACCAAATTCAGCCCAGAATGAGGTAGTAAATTTGGCAAATACTGTGAGTTTGCAAAGTGAGGGGACAGCTTGTGAAGTAGTAGCTCCTAGTAGGAATATACAAGGGGAAATCAGTGACTCAGCTAATACAGTTGGAAATTTGTCTTTGACGACGAGTAGTGAACATTACACACTTCAGGGCGCATGGCCCAAAGATAATCAGGGCATTGACGGCAATTGCTGTTTTTTTGCTACCCTACCAGCTCCAGTCAAGAAGAAAGGGGACTGGACACGTCAACTGAATGAGCAGAGAGAACTCAAAAAGAGGAGGACATCAAAATGACTGGTGATAATGACATTGTTTTTAATTTATCTAATTATGTATTATCTGTGGATGGACTATATGTACTCAACAAGGGATTAACCTTTGTTCCAAGCACAGCAAGCAGTTTTAATGCTATAATTTTGGACATTATGTTTTTTGGCAGGAATTTGATGTTACAAAGTATGTTTGATGGTAATTCATCAGATAGGGTCACTTTGAGACAAACCCAGTACTTTTGTTCCTGTCTTTAATCACACAGTTAATACATTTATTAAGGTTTATGAACAGGATATTTTAAATTATTTATCTGAAGGGCGCAATAGGAATTTTTATAATTTGACAGACGAACAACGACAGGGCTTACAGAATGTTGTTGTATCTTTCGGCTTTTCCCGGTTAGGGGTCGCCACAGCAGAACTCCGGTCCGCTAATGACTGGCAGTAGATTTTTACGTACCAAGTTGCCAGCCCTGACGCACAACCTTCAACGAAGGTACGCCCATTCACACATGTCTCCACACAGAAGACGCTTTAGCTGAGAATCGAACAGGATGTCTTACTGTGAGGCGACAATGCTACCGCAGCACCACCACCGCAGTGCTTACAGAGTAAAAGTGAGATTATTAAAAATGCAGACAAGGGGGGAGCAGTGGTTGTTTTAGATAAGGGCTTCTACCAAGATTGACTAGTAAGCCTGTTATCAGATTCTTTCACCTATACCCTCATCTCCCCGTTAGTACTGAATAGAATAATCTCAGAGGTAAGATACCAACTGAAACATTTATTGGCTGAAGGCCTTGTGGACAAAAAATTATTTGAGTTCTTGTGGATAGAACATCCGGTTACACTGATTTTTAAGGCCCTGCCAAAAATACACAAGGACTTGACCAACCCTCCCATGAGACCTAAGGTAGATGCTCTATCTGAGGGTATAGAGTGTAAGGAATTGCAGGACTTGGTTCATGCTTCTGACCAAGTTGGTAAACATTCCTTGCAGTGTGGCTTTGATGCCCTTCAGGCTTCTTCCAGGGTGGCTGCTACTGGTTCAGTTATTCGTAGACATGCCTGGCTTAAGGATCAAAATTTGTCAGAGCATGTTAAAGCTCGGATTTTGGATGCTCCTCTTCAATCTGAAGTTCTTTTTGGTTCCCCTGTGGAGTCAGTTTTGAAAAAGATGGAAGACAAAGCTAAGTCTATGCAGACGGTTAAGGGATTTTTGCAAGTGCAGCCCCCTAAGTTTAGCAGGAATTGGCCTGCAAGAGGATGGTCTTACCCTTCTTCAGATTTTCAGTCTAAGGGCAGGTCTAGACGTGGTAAGGGCAGGGCTCACGCTCAGGGTTCTTTCAGACCTAGGACTTGGAGTTCTCCTGCACAATCTTCTGGTGAGGGCAGGGGTCAGCCTTTTCGTAAACAGACCCAATGACCTGTATCTTCAGCTGCCAGATCCTTCTTTTCTGGCAGCTCCTTTAGAAGGAAAGTTGGCACTTTTCAGACAAAATTGGCATTTGGTCACCCAGGACAAATGGGTGTTGGACATAATAAATCAAGGCTACAAGTTTTATTTTCACACTTTTCCTCCTTTCAAAGGCATGCCAGATGTACCTCCTCAGCAAAGGCTGGAGGCTCAAGAACAAATTTCTTTGCTTTTACAGATGGGGGCAATCCAGGTGGTACCTCCGTCAGAAGAAGGCCTAGGGTTTTATTCTCGTCTATTCCTAGTGCCAAAGAAAGGAAACACTTGGAGGCCAATTCTGGATTTGTCCATTCTCAATACATACCTAGACATTCCAAAGTTCAAGATGTTAACATTACAGCAACTTCTGCCTCTGCTAGGCAAAAATCACTGGATGGTAACTCTGGATCTCAAAGAGGCCTATCTTCACATTCCTATCAGGCCCAGCTGCAGGAGATTCCTGCGTTGGCTGGTACTTCTCATTATCAGTTCTCTGCATTCCCCTTTGGTTTATCTACTGCGCCCAGGGTGTTCACAAAGGTTCTGGCTCCTGTAATAGCTTTCTTAAGACTCAGTGGAATACAAATTTATCCTTATCTGGACGATTGCCTGATTCTTGCTCAAGACAAAGACAAGTTACTTCAACATCTACAGTATGTAATGGCAGTTTTAAGGTGCCTAGGGTATTCTGCGAACGAAACAAAGTCCAGTCTAGTACCCTCTCAGGACATGTGCTTTCTGGGTGTGAGACTGAATACAGCCTCTCAGATGGCTTTTCTGACCCTGGACAAACAAAGAACTCTTCATCTATACTTCCAGCAATTATCAGTACTGTCCAGGCTGACTGCAAGGACAGTCCTTCAAGCCTTGGGGTTCATGGCATCTTGCATTCTGGTACTTCCCAATGCCAAACTGCATATGAGGAAGCTACAATGGTATCTCAAAAGTGTATGGACTCAACACTGCCACGATTTGGACACTGTCATTCAGATAATACCTTGCATCCAAAAGGAATTCTTGTGGTGGGCACAGGAATGTCACCTAAACAAGGGACTCTCTGTGACCCGACCCGAGGCGAGAACGACGGATGCCTCATACCTGGCTTGGGGAGCACACTTCAATGGGAAATGGATTCAAGACACGTGGCCTCCCAGACTACAGCATTTGCATATCAACATGAAGGAGATGTTAGCAGTCCAGTTTGCCCTGATGGCTTTCAAGGGCCTACTTCAACCAGGACAGGTGTTGATACGAACAGACAACACTACAGTCATGTGCTACATCAACAAGCAGGGGGGAACCCATTCTTACCCTCTTTGCAGACAAGCTATGATATTGTGGGAGACTGCTCTGAGTTTGCACATCACTCTTCAAGCACGGTTTCTGCCAGGGCACAGAACTCCTAGCAGATGTATTGAGCAGACAAATTGTGGATCCCCACGAGTGGAAATTGGATCCTCTAGTATTCAAACAGTTGACAGTGGCTTGGGAACTCCAGACATAGATCTGTTCGCTTCCCTCTAAATTTCCAACTACCAAAATTTTGCACAAAGATGTTTCACCCAAAAGCTTGGAAAGTGGATGCTCTATCTTTCAGTTGGAACAACCTTCACGTCTATGCTTTTCCTCCTCTGCCTCTCCTTACCAAGGTACTCTTGAAAGTCAGGCGGGACAAGCCTTGCATGATTTTAATAGCACCAGATTGGCCACGACAGCACTGGTATCCTCTGCTGAGGAGTTTAATTCAGGAGCCTCCTTGGCCTTTGCCACAGCTTCCTCACTTGTTGTCCCAGTCAAGCAGTCATTTGCTCAATGTCAGGGTGCAGTCCCTGCATCTAACAGCCTGGCGAATTCTGTTTTAGAGCCTGTGGGTTCTCAGCTTCCTCACCGGGTTTTGGATGTCATTTTGGAAGCCAGGCCCAGCACTAGAAAGGTTTATGCTGATAAATGGAGGAGATTTTTTCTTTGGAGCACAACAAAGGACTTTGATGTCTCGGTACCTAATTTGAGTTTTACACTGCAGTACCTTACTGAATTACTAGACAAGGGTTTGTCATTTTCCTCTGTGAAGGTTCATGCTGCAGCCATTTCTGCTCACTATGATTGTGACCCTCCTTTATTTTCTCACCCTTTGTTTAAGCAATTTCTTAGAGGGGCAAAAAATATAAGACCCCCACGTAGAGCTCCTACTCCTTCCTGGGATCTCAATTTTGTGTTGGAGAAGCTTACTTTGCCTCCTTTTGAACCTGCAGCTAAGTCGGAATTGAAGTTTTTGTCTCGGAAGACTGCCTTTTTGTTGGCCATTACTTCTGCTAGAAGGGTATCTGAATTGCAGGCTCTCATGACAGTTGAACCCTTTCTAATATTCCATAAGGATAGAGTTTCCTTACGTACTAACCCTACTTTTATGCCAAAAGCTATTTCTAATGTGGCCTTGAACCAGTCTATCCATTTGCCTACCTTTTATGCTGATCCCCAAAATAAGGGGGAAAAAATCTTGCATTCTTTGGATATACACAGGCAGTTACGTTACTATTTGAGCAGAACTAAGGAGTTCAGACAGACTCAACAGTTATTTGTTTCTTTTGCTTTGAGTTCACAAGGGAAAGCTGTTTCTAAGCAGACTATTTCAAAGTGGATTGCTAATTGCATTGCCTTTTGTTATTCTCATCATGGGAAGAATGTTCCTGCTGGGATTAGACCTCATTCCACTAGGGCTACTGCCACATCTACTGCTTTTTTGAGGGGTGTAGCTACTAAGGATATTTTGGAAGCAGCTACTTGGAGTTCAGTTCACACTTTTACTAAGCATTACCATCTCCCGCTTTACTCCAAGTCCAGGGCTGGGTTTGCCACTGCAGTCTTACAGGGCATGTTAGCAGCCCCTAATGCTTTTTAGTTTGCCAGCCTCCTTTTTCCTTTGCTTTGGGATTCTACCCACAGGTTATGACTGCAGCAATGTGAGACGAAGAACATAGTACAGTTTTGTACCTACCATAAATGTGGATGTTCGAGGATCCACATTGCTGCAGTCCTATTTTCCCTCCCTCCTTCCCCTCTATGGTTTGGGGTTGTTGTTGATGTGGTTGTGGTTGTTGTTGTTGTTATTGTTCCTTAGGGATTATTGTTATTTTCTCCTTTGTGGCTCTGGCCTTTCCTTTTTTTAAGGCCTTCTGACATCTGCGGCAAGAAAGACTGAGGATATGGCGTCGGTCATGCGCTTAAGTACCACTACGTACTGACGTCAGCTCCGGGCGCCCATGACCGACGCCAGCCTAACTCTTTGGTATTCGGGCCGACCGAGGACAGCGGACTACCCACAGGTTATGACTGCAGCAATGTGGATCCTCGAACATCTACATTTATGGTAGGTACAAAACTGTACTTTTATCTGAATATCTATGATTATTGTTTTTGTGTGTAATATGGGCTGAAGAATAGGGTTAGCAAGACCTGCATATCTTTTTTTGGACATGAAGCCAGAATGATAAGGGTGCATAATATTAGACAGATTTTTTTAACGGTAGTTACCAGCAAAGCATAGCTCTTGTAATTTTTGAACATAAGTGAAATAGGATGATAATTATTTAGTATCTTTGTCTGGTTTAGGGAGTAAAAATTGTAACTGCATAACTGTAATATAGGTCTGGAAAGCTATCCATAGCAAATGCCTGAAAAGGTTATAACATATTGGGGAACACAAGTTAAAAAGTTTGTAAAAGTCATTTGAAGTAAGTCTAGGATTGTGCTGTTTTATTTGTAAAATTAGTTATTACTTGTGAAATGGGATCCCTATCCAGAAAAAGAAATTCAAATGCACTCTAAGGTGAAACATAACTGTAAATAAGTATATTTTGTGTATACTCTGGAATAATATTACAATATATATATATATATATATATATATATATATATATATATATATATATTAGTAATTATACAATGACTGGCCATTAATATTCAAAAATGAGTGTGCTGTTTGGCCAGCCCAACCAGCATGCCCATTGTAAATCTGAGAATATACTAACAGAAAAAGGTCCAGTCGCCCAGACTTTTTCCGTTAGTATATCTCCTGCCTTTTTTTTTTTTTTTTTTTTTGCTCTGCAGAGGTAGCAACGGAGAAAGGAAGATCTCTGTTGCTTTTGTTAAGATATCTCATTTTGTTATATGAGTTGAAGCACTCTTCACCTTTCAATGGACAAGGAAGATCTCCATTGCTTTTTTTAAGACATCGCGCCATGTTGTATGAGTTGAAAACCTCGTATAACATAGCGAGATATCTTAAAAAAAAGCAATGGAGATCTTCCTTTCTCCGTTGCTACCTCTGTACAACACTGATGTACAGTAAGCATGGAAACACAAGTCCCTTACACATGTGCAGTGCATCAGAAATGCCCCAGGATACCGGAAAACTGCAGAAGAGCAGCATTGAGGCATTATACAATGACATTATTTAAGAAAAGTATTTTCATTCTTAAATAATGTCATTGTATAATAGCAATAACCCACGGCTGGGTGTGAGCAATGCTGGAATTATCCACAGTTGGCTTTGTTTGGTCAATCAAGTTTCACCCTCGTGACAAAACCACACCAACCGTGGGTAATTCCAGCATTACCCACACCCAGCCGTAGGTTATTGCTTAAATAAATCATGGAATGTATGCTCTGAATGTAATTATTCTGAAAAGGACTGCTTGTTGTATTCCTATTCCAGTATAGTTAAAATTTCTTTCTGTAGCCAAAAAAGTGGTAACAAACTTCCTAATGATATCAGCAGTAAAATAAAGAAATTGTGTATATTATAGAGAAGAGCATATTTGAAGTTTACATAACATTTTTGCAAGGTAAAAGCAATTCGGCATATGTTGAGGATTAACTAAAATAACGTCTGATATTTCCGTGTCTTCCTCCAGCTGAGATAATTTAATTTTATTTGCTTTCAGAAGTTTTTTTTTTACATGGAAGGTCGCAGTACAGTACTGTGCAACATGTAATTGTTTTGACGTTAACTGGTTTAGTTTTTTTTGAAGACATCTTGAAAATCCTGCTATTAATTTTTGGTAGCTCAGCATAACTGCTTGTCTGAAAGAGATAAGGAAAAAGTCCAGATAATAGTTTAGGTTTGATATTAATTATATAGTAAATAATTTAAAAGAAGGTATAAAAATATAGTGTGTTCTAAAAAATGTTTAAAATAAAAATTTGTCTAAACATTCTCCGTGGAAAAGTAACATTTTTCTCAGTTATTTTTAAGTGTAATGGGAATACTCATGTAAAGTTGTTCTACATTAGGAAGGTTTGTGGCATGCACTGTGGTGGCAGGACAGGTAGCTTTCATCCTTCTAAGTTGGGAACTGCTGATTGAGAGCTCAGTGTCTGTTATTCTTAAAGTGTATTAGCTCTGGTTTAAGCACTTGGGCTTCAGGCCAGTTATTTTACATTAAGAAGGTTCATGGTCTGCACTCTTGTGGGAGGAGAGGCTGGACTCTGCCCTTCTGAGCTGGGAATTTCTGGTTAAAGGTTTATAGTGCCTGAATATTTGAACTGTATCTTACTGAAATTGGTACACCTTGTTTGCTGTAGCATAGACTAGATCCAGGCCTGCTGAATCTAGCTTTGTTTGTATGCTTGTTATTTCCTGAACGCTAATTCCACCTAAAACGCGGCTTCTCAGCGCTTCTGTGGATCCCTAGTGATATCTGCATTGCATACTGTACTTATTTCCTTGCTTCGCTTGAAAGAAAGTTACTGTTTGTCATTTTTGCATTTAAGTTACCTGTGACACATTGCACTTGTTACCTGGCACTTGCTCACTAAAGCAATTATAAGTCAGCACTAAAAATTAAAAGCACTACACACTCGCTCCCCATTGGCCCTTGTTTTCAATTATAAAGGAATTCCCAATATTATTCTAGCATGTCCAAAGGTCAGTTGTCAATCTCCTCTCCGGTCCAGCTGGTGAATATGGGAATCTTGAGGCAATGTTACAACTGCCTCATGTACACAGACAACCCTCTCCTCCTCCCAACAAATTCCAACACATGTGAGAGATGCAACCATATAGCCAAACTGGAGGCTAAGCTCCCTCAACTCAGTACTGGCATAACCAGTCAGGAGGAGAAGGAAACCACACTCACTACAATTCTAGTCTCCCATAGACCTACCACGACAGCAAACCAAACACATAATCACACAAAAACATACTCGGAGGCTCTAAATAAAGATCTGCCTAAGCAGCAGAGACCTCCAAAGCAGACACCCAAGCAACCGCTACCCCAAAACAAAACACGTGCAACACATATTTCACAAAGCCAGTGTGCCAAACAGTCACAGCCCTTAAGGCTAAACAACACACCTGATACACTTGTAATAGGTGACTCTATCGTCAGGCACACTGACGTCCCGCTCACCAGGCAGAACAAGGAGAAGGGCACGGTGAGCAGCCTGTCTGGCGCTAGGATCCGCCACATAACACAAGCACTCAGGTCACTATAAGGCAAGTACAAATATGACTCAGTCATTGTCCATGCTGGTGTGAATGACCTGAGACGTACCTCCCTGGACTACATGAAAAGAGACATAGAGGAGCTCTCTGAGCATGTAGCCCAGGCTGGTATGACCCTGACCTTGAGTAGCATCTTACCCTCACCAAGAATGATGCCACAATATGAAGACAAGAAAACAATTGGCTTAAGTATTGGTGTCATTCAAAGGGGATCCAATGCCTGTCAGCTTGGAATGATATGCACGACAAGCCACGATGCTTTGCTAGGGACGGCTTGCACCTGTCACCCCTGGGCTTTCGGATATTGGCAAAGGCTCTTGCTACCCCCATAGTGCCTTTTTTAGGCAAGGCTCAAAAGACAAACCCACCTCCATAGATATCACAAGGGATAAGAAACTAAGAGTAATGCTACTGAACGCTAGAAGTCTAAACCTCAAGATGCACGCACTCGAAACTCTCCTTAGCATGGAGAACATCGATATCTGTGCAGTAACAGAAACCTGGTTCAGGACTCTCGAGAGCACCCCAGCACTACCAGGTTATACCTCATACCATGCTTTTCGGCCCCAAAACTTGGACCGAACCACAAAAGGAGGGGGAGTATCGATATTCATCAAAGATACCCACACCTCCAGGTTGGTGGCAAAGCACGAAGCATCAGAGACTATCCATGTGCAACTAACATTGGGTAAAACTGCCTTCCAGTTTATAGCCTGCTACAGACCACCCTCCCAAACCCAGGAACCCCACTCGGCCTTCCTGAGAACACTGGAAAATATGAAGGTGTCTCCGAACACCATTATATTGGGCGACTTCAACTACCCAAACATAGATTGGGAGCATTACTCTAGCTCCAACACCCTTGCCCAAAGGTTCCTAGAATTCATAAACTCAAATGCTATGGAACAACTTGTTACCACTCCCACAAGAGGGGAAAACATACTGGACCTGATCATCACCAACATGGGGACTCTATGCTCCAGACCAGAAGTGTATCCCTCACTGGTAAGATCAGACCATAAACTGATCTCACTGGATATTCACATCCCGACCCCACCCCTTGCCCAGAAAACCACAGTGAAAAACTTCTCTAAAGCAAATTTCACACTCCTCAAAACCGAGGTGGAATCCTTCAAAGCCCCCGGGCGTGTGGAAAATACGGCCCAGACCGCAGAATCCTTTATAAATGCATTCTATGTACACCTTCAGGAATGCATGGATCATGCAATCCCAAATAAAACCAAGACCCAATCCTCCAAAGGCAGACGACCTGTCTGGTGGACCCCAGCCATAAACAAACTATACAATAGAAGGAGGAAACTACTACATGATAGAGCAAAATCCCAAAAAGGGAAGGCATCTCTGATCAGTATTAGCAAAAAACTAAGGGCACTCATAAAATCGTCAAAGGCCAGCTTCAAGAGGAAAATTGCACAGGACACTAAGGATAATCACAAGGCTTTCTTTAGTTATGTTAGGAACCTGGGTGGGAATTCCCAGATATGCTCAGAATTAGTCCAAAATGACAAAAAATACACTGATCCCACAGACATTGCCAACATCCTAGCTGACAGGTTCAGAGCAAACTTCTCCCCCCCCCCTCCCCACCAAAAAGGCAAATATCTATCCCAGCAGAGTGCTGCCCCCCTGACATCTCAGATGCTCAGGTGGGAGCCGCCCTCTCCAAAGCAAAAAACACAGCATCAATGGGACCAGACGGTGTCCCAGGCTTCGTCCTACATGAACTCCAAAAGAGCTAAACCCAAACATAAAACTACTGTTCAATCTCAGCCTTACTACAGGATATGTACCCAAAGAGTGGCGTACAGCAACAGTGATCCCTCTCCACAAAGGTGGTGCCTCAACGGACCCTGGAAACTATCGCCCCATAAGCCTGACTAGCTTGGTCTGCAAAGCTATGGAAAGGATCATCATGGACCTCATAAATAAAGATATTGGGGACCTACAGACACTGGATCCTACCCAGTTTGGCTTTGTTAAGTGCAGATCCTGCCTCTTAAGCCTGGTTGACTTCTTTGAAACAGTCACCAAGGCCATTGACGAAGGGAAGGTGGTCCACACAGCCTATCTGGACCTCGCAAAAGCCTTCGATACAATACCCCACTCGGGCATTATAGATAAGCTCACCAGCTTAAATATAAACCCCTATGTCACTAGATGGGTTGCAAACTAGCTCAAGGACAGAACCCACATGGTTAGAATTGCTGGAGCCATGTCAGACTCCAAACCAGTTACAAGTGGCGTCCCACAAGGCTCAGTCCTGGGACCTCTCTTGTTTGGTATATATTTCTCGGAGGTACAGGCCAACACGGAAGGACTGTGGCTGACCAAGTTCGCAGATGACTGCAAACTGGGCGCCATAATAGACTCTCCTGCCGACACAAGCCTCCTCCAAAAGGGCCTCATAGAAACAGACAACTGGTGCCAGAGCCATGGCCTCAAGCTAAATGCCAAAAAGTGTATAGTCATCCCCTTTGGCAAAAACAAAGTGCCCACAAATTACCACATAGGTGGTAATCCATTAAGTACAGAAGAAGTAATTAGGGACCTGGGGACCCAAGTTGATAGCAATCTCTCATTTGACAACCACGTGGCCAAAGTGGTTAGAAAAACATTTTATATAGCCCACCTAATCATGAAGTGATTCACATCTAGATTAGGGGAGGTCATCGTGCCTCTTTACTCCCCTTTTGGGATGTACCTTACCAAACACCTGCAGCAACTGGAAAGACCCCAAAAGTACCTCACCAAGAGGATCAAAGGGCTCAAACAGATGCCATATGCTGCCCGGTTAAAGAAACTCCAGCTCTACTCAGTGGCATACCGCCTGCTCAGAGGTGACCTGTGCCTGACGTATAAGGCCATGTCCAACCCGGAATTAAGGGACATGCTGCACCTCAAAAAATCCAAATCCCATCGAGCTACACGCTCGAGAGACTTGAACCTCAGCACTGAAATAAATAGGACATGCTGGAGGGACAGATTCATAACCCAGAGGCTCCCTTCACTCTGGAATAAAATCCCAGTCCAGGTTAGGCAGAGTCCCTCATTGACTCTCTTCAAGAGGAATCTTGATGAGTGGATGGGAGATCGTAGGTTTATCCCGGGTATCACTTCTGTGTCACTGATAGACAGAGGCACAGTATACTAACCTCGAAAAAGGGCATAGCAAAATTAATTTAAAATGGGTGGCGAAAGCCAAACACACTCTGGCTAGGCTTATAAATGCCCTAGGGCAGATAGCCTAGTATGAACCTATGAACCTATAAACAGGTAATACTGTTCTTTTTTTCTTTCACCCTTCTCTTTCGTCTTGTTAAGTTTTAAGAAATATGGTCACTGTAGTATAAAAAAAGAACACACGTCTGGTTAAAAGAGCACGACAAAAGAAAAATGAATGTGCTTTTTCTTTTTCTTGCATAGGGGAATGACTGGATTAAGGCCCTTAGCTTGATCTAGTAACTAGTTTTAAGAGCCAGCAAGTAAATGAAAAGAATATTGAACATTATAATTCTTTTTTCTAGCAAATAAATGTATGCTTAGTTGCACTTTTATATGTGGTTCTCATGTCATGAAATGGCTAGGAGATAATGTCTGAAAGCATTCAATTGTTTACTCAGCTGAGAGAGCTATAAAGATAAGACAAAACCAGATAGCACTTAGTCGGACAGGCTGCACCATGCATCTTAGCATGGATAACCTTTCTTTTAGACTCAAGTTTGTGAGTATGGCTGTCACTTTGGAACATTTGTTCTGATTAGGAATTTAAAATTTCAGTACTTGAAGATGTACATAGTTTTGTGTGTTGTTGTTAAGTTAATCGGTTTTAGGGGAGTATTGGGGATTTTTTGAGGGTTTTCAGTAAAACAAAAAAGGATGTGACATAGGCACAAATGGATATGACAAGAAACTGTATAAAAGATCAACGTGCCAAACAGTGTATGCATGTAACACAAAAGCTGGAACTAGACATTTAACAAAAAAGCTGTTATACATAAAAGGAGAGAATAATAACTTTTTAACACAAGGATGCTTTCTGTAATGTCTTTAAATGTCAGTGGTCTAACAGATGAATGCAAAACAGAAAGAGTAGTGAACTATATTAAAAACTGTAGACTGCAAATAGCTATGCTATAGGAGACACTTGGAAAGACCTGAACATGTGAATTTGATAAAGAAAGGTTTTCAGGATGGTTATTCAGTGGAATAGCTGGAACAGAGGAAAAGATTAGTTGTTGTTGTTTGTCTTTTCGGATTTTCCCAGTTAGAGGTCGCCACAGTGGAACTCCGGTCCGTTAATGATTAGCAGTAGATTTTTTATGGTGCCAAGTTGCCAGCCTGACGGCCAACCTTCAGCGAAGGCACACCCATTCACGCATGCCTTTCGGAGGCCACTTGACTGCGGGGAGGACATGCAGACTCCACACAGATGGCACTCCAGCCGAGAATCGAACAGGAGAACCTCTTGTTGTGAGACAGCAACGCTACCGCTGTATATTAATTGCAAGAGGAGCTCCAATAGTGATAGAGGAAGATAAATATTAATGGTAGATTTGTTGTACTTGGGGGCTGCAGACAAGAGAGGAGGCTTGTATTGTCATGTATTTATATTTCACCTAAAACTGCTATAATGGCGCTTAAGAAAATTCTGGGAGGAATAATCAGTTTTCAGCAGGGAATATTACTTGCAAGTGGGGACTGGAATTTGGTTTGCAGCAGTGAAGATGTTTCTGGGGGGCACAGAAGGGAGAACTTAAAGGAGGGTAGATTTTTGAAGAAATTTATGAAAATATTTGGCATGGTAGATGCAATTTCAATACTAGTAGTTCTGAGTGAATTTACATATTATTCTCCAAGATACAAAAACTGGGCTAGGCTAAACATCGTTTACATTCCATAGGAACATGTGCATTTAATTGAAGGTCTTGATGTGCACCCTTTAACTGTTTCAGATCATGCACCAGTAATAACTAAAATAAAAACACAGGGTCATGAAATAAAAATGAGACACTGGTGCTTTCCCACCTATCTGTTGAAAAGATAGGACTTTAAGAAATGGATAGTGGAAATTATTCAGGAGCTATTAGAGAAGATAGAATTTTCTTTTGAAGGTATAGCTAGGGAGTGGGATAAAATTAAAGTGAAGTTTAAAAATAGGGTGGAAATAAAAGAAAGGGAGATATGGTTGAGAAGTAAAAAGAATTATTTAGAGGGACTGACAAATGTTAAAGTATTGCAAAAATAGGGTGAATCTCACAGAACAAGAGGAGGAGCAACTGCAAAATGCTAAACCGAAAATAAGGGATTACCTCGATAATATGCATGAGTTTAGAAAGATTGCTGTTAAGCAAGTTTTTTTTTGATAATAACTGTAAAGCACAAAAACTGTTAGCACAATTGCTCAGGCAACAGAAAGTAGAAAAAGAACTGTTGCTAGGCTTAGGAAACCCATAACAAGGAAGATAACGAGATCTATAGAAGTATTTCAGAAATTCTGTGAAAGTCCGTATAAAGCAGAAAACTATGGAAATCAAGAACAGGTACAAATGGAAATGTTTATGGAAGAATTAAATATGCCAAGGTTAGAGTTAGTCAAGGCTCAGTTGCTAACAGGATAGGAGGAGATGAGCTAAAAATGATGATGTATAACCGATCTACAGGAAAGTCTCCAGGACTAGATGGTATTCCTGTAGAAGTTTGGAAGCTGGGAAGGAAAAAATTGATAAAGATCTGGAAGGTTTTGTTTGACAGTATTTTAAGAGAAATACCAACATCCTGGAAGAAAGCAGTGGTAGGTGTAATACCTAAAGAAGGTAATTATCCATCAGATCCAGATACATACAAGCACAATTTCAATACTAAACCATGGTTATAATGTGTTTATGCCTACAATGGCTAAAAGAATGGCAAAAGAGATGCCACAATAGATAGATATGGATCAGTGTGGTTTTGTGGAGGGGAAGCAGACATTCGACAACATTAGCAGAACATTGATGATCCAGAGGGAAGCAGAATGTAAGAAAATACCATTGTTGTTGGTGGGGATTGATGCAGAGAAAGTATTTTACAAAGGAAACTTTGACTTTGTGAGCAGGGTAATGGAAGAATTTACATTCCCTGATAAAATTATAAGGTTGATTAAGAATATATATGAAGAATCGGAGATGAAAATTAAAGTGGGTGGGTTCCTCTCTGATAATTTCTGACTGAACAGAGGAACCAGGCAGGGGTGTCTTCTTTCCCCTCTGTTATTTGCATTATATTTAGAACCATTGGCAAAGAAAATAAGAGGATATAATTGGTATGGTAGTCAAGGAAATCTGGCTCTATTTGCAGATGACATTGGTTTATACCTGATAAAACCAGAAAAGGACATTGCAGTGTTGTGGAACATTTTGAGACTGTTTCAAATCTGTTTAGGATACAAAATTAATGAAACTAAAACAAAAGCAATAGCAGTAATTATGTACCCACACACAAATTGGTTCAGTAATATTCATATTAATGGGGACATGATGAGATAAAGTATTTAGGAGTATGAATTAAAAATGATTCCAGTGAGGCAGCTAAGGATATGTGGAAAGAGATGATACAAAAGCTGAGAGATTGAAAGCTTGGTTATATGGATATGAATAGTAAGATATAAGCAGTTAAAATGTTTTTAGTCCCTTTAATCTGATACACAGGTCAGGCATATTTTTATAAACCAGAGGATAAGTTGTGGATAGCAATTAAAGAGCTGAAAGATTTTACCTGGGAGGGGAAGACTGCAAGAGTCAAGTGGGATAAGATGATTCTTTCAGTAGAACAAGGCAGATTGGGATTACCTGACTTGAAGGGGTATTTCAGAGCTATACAGTTAAGGCTCTTATACATAGCACAAGCAGAAAACTATTATTCAAAGTGGAAAGTGATGATGAAATGGGGGAAGCTCAAGAAGCAAGGAGAGACTGGGATTTTGGATGCAAACCTTTAAAGAGAAGAACAGTAATCATACAGAATATTATATTCGTTAAGTAGCAGAAAGTATTCTAAGAACTAAGCCAACATGGGAATTGAGAAAGGAGATTCTGCTGATAGGGATTACTGTAATTAGGAATGCAGACAATAGGCAAGAGGGGGCTGGAATTTATTGGAGAAAACTGGCAAAGGAACCAGGATATTGTGAGCTAATAACTAGAGAGGGAAAAGTAATAGAATGGGAACATGCCAAGAATTTATTTGGACTGCAGGTTAGAGATTAAGGAAGATTATAGGCAAAAAGAAAAAAATGGGGGGGGGTCCTAAATGAATGACCAGCACTGGTAGAGTGTTTTAGAATCTAGAACAGAAGCTGCTGTTAAAAATGAAATAATTACTAGACCAAATAAAATATTGCATGATAACTAGTAGAATCTAGAACAGAATCTGCTGTTAAAAATGGAATAATTGCTAGAACAAATAAAATATAGCATGATAACTAGTAGAATCAATCAGAGAAGGTTAGGAAGGATTGGGAAGAGGGATTGGATAAGCAATTCACAAAGAAACAATGGGGGATATACATTGGTCTCCCAAATATCCAAAAAAAACCTAGAAGATTTAGGATTTTTGTTTGGAAATGTTTACATAGATATTTTTATACCCCAAGTAGACTCCAGAGAATTTTTCATCAGGTGGACGGCAAATGTTGGAGGCATGATGAGGGATAAAGAGGTAATTGGGAACATGTTTTCTGGGAGTGTAATGAGTTGTCAGACTTTAAGGATTCCCTGAAGACAAATCAGAGATATTGTGGGTTATTTATGTTTGAATGTTTTCTTGAAAGTAAAGTAACTTGAGAATGTGTCCTAGGTTCACATGAAGATAAGAAGAAGCAACTACAGAATATAGTAGCCAGACAAACATTAATTAGAACATGTAAGCTAAAAGTTATACATTCAAAAATGTATAAAAGTTTACATTCAAAAAACTCTCATGTATAAAAGGTGGGAGCAATGCCATTCTGTCATAAAGACTACTCTATTCATGCTGTCATAGAATGCAGGTGGCCTTCTAGGTATAGACAGAAAGCAAGTGCAGGGTGCATATAGCAGTAATGCAGTAGATACAGCTTGATGGAAATTAGCTTGCGAATTTGGTAAAAAAGGATTTCTGGATAGATGTTCAGTATAATATCAGGGACAAGGGAAAGGGGAAGTAATACTGATTTCCAGAGGACCTGAAATCGTGGGTAGAAGAGAAGATAATCAGTAATGTTAGATTTATACAAAGGGGTTATTGACAGGGGAGGAGAATTACATTGGCGTGTATTTATATTCCACCTAAATCTGCTGTTGTGGAGCTTAAAAGAATTTTTGGAGAAATAATAAACTTTCAGCAGGGGGTATTATTTATGGATGGGGTCTGGAACCTGATTTGCAGTGGTGAGGGTATATCAGTGGGACCTAAAGGGGGAAATGTATCAAAAGAGGGTAGATTTCTGAAGGAATATGTGAGTATATTTGGTATAGAAGATCTGAAGTCAGTAGCAGGAATACAGAATTTGCATAGTATTCCTCAAGATACAATAACTGAGCTAGACTGGATAGAAACTATATTTCACATGAGCATATATATTTAATTGAAAGCTTTGACATACATATGATAACCATTTCAGATCATACACCAATACAAATAAGCTAAAGACACAGGGTAATGAAGTAAAAAAATGAGATACTTATGATTTCCTACCATTTGTTAAAAAAGAGGAATTTAAGGAATTCAGGAGTTATAAGGGAAGACCGAAATCTCTTCAGATGAGATAAGTGAATATGAAAATGGAGTTTCAAAACATGGTAGAAATAAGAGAGAAAGAAATGGCAAAAAAGCAATAGGAATTATTTAGAGGGGCTGAGAAAACTTACAGTATTGCAGAATATGGAGAATCTTACAGAAAAGGTAAATAAACTGCAGAATGCTACAGTAGAAATAAGGGAGTGAGTGTAAATTTTAAACCATGATTATAAGGTGTTCATGACTACTAGCTAAAACAGTGGTCAAGGTACTGCTAGAATTGAAAGATATGGATGAATCCAGATTTGTTGATGGGAGGTAAATATTTGACAGCATTAATAGAACAATGATGATTTAGAGGAAAGCAGAATGTAAGAAAATGTCATTGCTGCTGGGATTTTATGCAGAGAAAACATTCAGTAGAGTCAGATGGGATTTTATGAGTAGGGCAGTGGTGGTATTTGCATTCCCTGATATAATATTTTGGTTAATTAGGAGGATGTATGAAAGGTTGGACACAAGAATTAAGATGGGTGAGTTCCTATCAGACATGCTGCATTTTAGCAGAGGAACCAGGCATAGGTGCTGTCCTTCTCCTTTATTTCTTTCATATTTAGAGTCACTGGCAAAGAAAATAAGGTACTCACAAATTTAATGATACAAATGGTATGGTAATCAAAAACATTAGCTGTATTTGCAGATGATAGTATTATTTTAGACTTGATAAATCCAGAAAAGGGCATTTTGATGATGTTGAACATTTAGAAACAGTTTTGTATCTTTTCAGGATATAAAATAAATGAAGGTAAAGCAAAGGCTGTAGTGGTAAACTGTGTGTCCAGACACAAATTGGTTCTGCAGTACCCATATCTGTGGGGGCATGATAAGATGACGTATTTAGGTGTATGGCTTAACAAGAATTCTATTGTGGCAGCCAAGGATGTCTGTGGGAAGAGAGCAGATAAAAGATAAAGCAAAAATTGAGAAGTTGGAAGCACTTGGTTATGGATACAGATAGTAATAGCAGTAAAAATGTTTCTAATCCATTTAGTTTTATTTACAGCTCAGGTATATTTTTATCAAACAGAGAAGTTGTGGACAACAATTAAAAAGTTGAATAATTTATATGAGAGGGGAGGAGGTGAAGAGGGCAAGAGTTAAGGGAGATAGGCTGATTCCTCCCTTAGAACAAGGTGATTTAGGATTACCTTATTTGTAGGATACTGTGCAGTTAAGGCTCATGTATAAATCAAAGTGGAACGGGCTGATGTTGAAATAGGGAGGGAATTCAAAAAAGTAATGAAAGAGTAGGTTTGGGATACAGGCCCCTAAGGGGAACAACAACAAGCCTAGAGAATGTTATATTTGTAAAGTATCAGAAAACAGTGTAAGTACTAATCCAACATGGGAATGGAGAAATTTCATTTTATAGAAAACAGGCAATGGAGAGAGAGAGCTAGGATTTATTGGAGTATTGGGAGCAAAAAACTATTGAGGGAAAGGTAATAGAGTGGGATGAGTCCAAGGAGAAGTCTAGACTGCAGGTTACAGACTGCCTTCCCTACCAGGGATTGAGCATATAGGCAAAGAGAAAGGGGTAATAAGTGTGAAGTGAAAGACCAACTCTGGTTGAGTTTTTGATTGAATCTAGAACAGAAGATGCTGCTGCAAAAAAAGTGTAATTAGTAGGGCATATAAAATATTGCATGTTAACTGTAAGAGAGGTTAGAAAACATTGGTAACGAGAATGGAAAGACATTGTACAGAAAAAAGCCGTTTAACATAATTGTCATAAAACATCCATGCAGTTTTTTTTTCATATAAAGTCTACATATGACCAGCAGCAGTGCGGACTTATAGTTGGCATAGCCAGCTCATCTATTTTGATACTTAACATAGATCCTAGTCCATTTCAGGAAGAACACAGGGATCCACCCCTAAAAGACTTGAGTTATTGTGTGTGACTTGAGCATTCATCTCAGTATATTGCTGATCAGACTTGAACTTCATCACTGGAGTACCCAAAGAGGTGACCAAAAGCTGGTTCGACTAATAGTAGTAAAAATAGAATCAAGATGTTAAACATATAGCTTGGAAGAGGAGTGGCAGTTGGCCTGTCCATTTTTTTGGAGGGGGGCACAGTTGGCCCTTTGGGAAGACCCTGGTGATTGCACTTGGCATGAGTAGTGCACCACATACTTGAAGGATAGGCATGTATAGATGCATGTTTGTGCCTTCTAAGGCCAGCTGATTGAACCCATGACGAGGAGAGAAGAAGTCTGGTGTAAAACCAACAGACAAAAAGAAAAAAAAAACTCTCCAGTAGATAACTGCACCTTTTTGGCTGCATGACTCTCACCTTTCAAGGGTGCAAATGGGCTGGTGGTCTCTCTTCCCTTAAAAGAATGAATGGGTCAGCAGGATTGTCAAAAAGGGAGGCTTGATGTTCATTATGGGGAGTCAGGGACCCTAAAAAATCTCCACTTAACGTGGCTAGAGAAGAAAGGCATGTTACTGCTGATTGTGTTCCACTTCAGAGCATCCCTTGCTTCACAAAGTTGTGATACATAGTTGCCTAATTTATTAGTAGGGCCTCACTGTGCTCTAGAAATATGCATTAGAGATGCTTCATTATATTTTATGTATAGCTCCTCCTCATACCCTAAAAATATGGAGACGTGCATCTTTTTTTAGACGTGAGGCAAAACCACTTCCTCAACTGCAGGTATCCAGGACTTTTTGGAAGACTAATTCACTGGACAGTGATTATTTATAGCTTGCAGGCATAAACCAATTTTTATAGGCTATTTTTAAGAATGTGAAAAAGGGTTACGGCTGCATGCTATAAGTAACCATTACTGCTTGTACTAAACTTCAAACACTAAATAAATGCCCTGCAAAGCAGATACCAAGTCCTGCAGTACCCAACCAGTATAGCTAATAAAGTGAATACTGGAAGTATTGTATTTTCTGTTTTTCTTCAAGACTTACCTGTGGGAGCCAGGCCAAATCATGCAGTGTACTGTCATACACCATAGTCAGGAGATGCAGCAAACCTGCATTTCTGAGATACAGCAACTAATTTTTCTGTTAGTACTGGTGACTAGCCCCCCTCTGTGTCATTGCTGAAGGTTAGACATTTCGGATAAAACTGTTTATGTTGTATACTAACAACAAAACTTCACCTGTTCATGCTGCCTGCATGCTATTTCCCATAATCATGTTTCATATAAATATAAGATAGTAAAAATGTTAAAGACAATATAAGTTCATACATGAGTGTGTGTGTGTGTGTGTGTGTGTGTGTGTGTGTGTGTGTGTGTGTGTGTGTGTGTGTGTGTGTGTGTGTGTGTGTGTGTGTGTGTGTATGCATGCATATATACATACACACACACACACACACACACACACACACACACACACACACACACACACAGGGTTACTATTAGATGATCGAAGACGCATTCTTTGAAATGCGCCTTGATT